>NW_001849431.1:87067-125841 GCF_000209065.1 Trypanosoma cruzi
CGGGAGAAGCACATCAGTCACTTGGAGAAGGAGCTTGCCACGGCAAAGGACACCGCGTTAAGAATGGAGCAAGAAAATATATCCCTTTCAAAAGAGGCAGAGGCGGCACAGGAGGCTCTGGGCCACGCCGAAGAACGGGTTCAACGGCTCATGGAGCAACAAGACACATCGGATGCTGATTACGCAAAGGACTTGCGAGAACTAAAGGATCAGCTTGCTACCACCCAAGAAGAACTTGTGCGTGTGAGGGGTGAGCTTTCATCCACTGCGCAAGAGAAAATGAGGCATGAGACACAGTGCAGAGGTGTAATCTCTGGGCTGCGAACAAAGTTGGAGGAGGCACGATGTGATGCAGACGCCATGCAGCAACTCACCCGTGAAAAGAAGCAATTGGATGAGATTGCGGAGGAATACAGGGGCAAGTATCTTTCCATGTGCAAGAAGGTGGAAAATCTTGATATTGAGCTTACGGCCGCGACAAATCGGTGCACGCTGCTGGAAAAACGTCTGGATGAGGAGCTACGCCGTTCACTACGAAATGTCTCCACGTCTCCCACTCCACAAAGACAAAATGGCGTGGAAAAAAGACTTCGGAGTGCATCATCGGTGAACGTGCCACTATCCTTGACAACGCACCCGAGAAAGAAGAGTCGATCAGTCGAACCGCGTGTTTTTACCATCAGTGGATTTGATGCATCGGAGTTGTTGACTGAAATAAAGCAGCTGCCCCATGCAACAGTTGCAGAGTGCCGGTCAAACACACCAGTTCCCTCCAATTTGACGCACTTGATCACAAATGGTCAGCTAACTATCAAATTACTCACAGCTCTGGTGCGTGGGTGTTGGATATTGCCAGATGTTTACGTGCGTGACTCGGTGCGGGATCAACGGTGGCTTGATGAGAGCGCCTATGGCTTTCGTCACGAGCATCCTCCGCTCTTCCAAAAACGCATTGGATTTACCGAGGGATTCATTTCTTCCAGGCACTACAACACTGCCAAACTCATTACGGACGAGGGCGGTGCCACTGTGGAGACTGAGTTGCGTGTTGCAGACATAGTCTTATGCACTCACGCTGAACATGGCACTTTAGAAGAATGCACGCATGCAATGACGTGGGACAAAGTCGTGGAACTTATTTATCCGGTGAAGATTGGCGATACGCAATAGAGGCATGAAGGGAAAATAGAATCCCCCCCAAAAAACAACAACAACAACAAAAAAACAAAACAAGAGAAAGACAAGGTGTTGTTTGTGAGGAAATGAAGGAGAGAGAAGATACAAAAGATACAGACACGCTTATAGAGTCACAGTGGGATGCCCTTTTTTTTTTTCCTTTTTTTTTTTTTTTTTACCGTCCCAGAGAGTTTTTTATTTTATTTTATTATTTTATTATTTCATCTCTCTCTCTCTATAGATATATGTGTCTTTTCCCTCTCTCCACATTTTATACACGAAAAGGCTTCTACATGTCTTTTTTTGTATTGTATCTAGACAGAAATTTTTATATAACCTTAAAAAAAAGAAAAAAAAAAAAAAAAAAAAATAAATAAATATAAATATAAATATAAGTGGGGGACGCTGTTCATAGGAATGGTAATAATAATAATAATTTATTTATTTTATTTTATTTTTATTTTTCCTGTCTTCACCTTGTGAGTATTCCTCCGCAGTGTTAATTTATTATTACTAATGAATATATATATATATATTTCTTTTGGGATTTCATATCCTTTTTTCTTTTGTGTGTGCGTGTATGTTACCTCGGAGCGCAGGATGAAAACTGCATTCTTTTCTTTTTTTTTTTGCCCGACTGGTAGCACACACACACACAAACAGAAAAGGACAGAATACAAAAACGGTGTTAAAAAAAATCCTGCCAACGGACTGACATCGATGGGAACCGCACTCTTTGGCCTTATTTTTTGCCGGTAATTCTTCGGTGCTTGTGACCGGGATGCTTGCGACGAGGGCTGGCTGCCTAAAATAACACGTATTCTGATAAAACGAAGACATTTCTGTGCGGTATTTTTTCTCTGTCTTGTGGTCGATTGGATGGCCTCGATGGAAGTAATTAGGGTGCCGATGGCGGTGAGAAGAAATTATTGACTTATTTATGTTTTTGCCTTCCCAGCAGCCCCCTTTTTGATTTCCCACCATGCGGCGGTGTCTTGTGGCTGGCAGACTACGAAGTCTGCCACTTCGTAAGTCATAGTATTTCTAACCCCAACAACGTGCAGCATGTCACGAGAGTGGCAGTCCGAATATATATAAATGCATATATGTGGTTGGGGCAAGCGCTGAGTAGATTGCGAACCCACTGCCCCTCCGTTCGCCCCTTCCTTCTGTTTTGCTTGGTTTTTTTAGATATTCAAACAAAATATTTGCGTTGACAGCTGGCCGGATCCCTAACCTGTTTCTTACTTGTCGTGTGTGTTTGTATTTGATATTATTTCTTTTTTGCTTTTTGGTACAGAGGCATATGTAAGTTTTGTTCTGGTTGCTGTTCCCGCGAAATACCGCAATCCGCATATTAGCAAAAAAAAAAAAAAAAAAAAACAGTGTGTGCTAACGTGAGGTTATTTATTCGTGGGCATGGCAGCCCTGTGATTACTACGAATTTTTATTATTATTCTATTATTTTTTTTCCCCTCATGGATGCGTGAAATTCAAATTGCCTATAATTCTCTTTTAATCTCCCACACACACTGTGAACGCCTGAAGGGGAATTACGAATGTTTCTTTAGTGGAGAAAAAGCCTTTCTCTGACACATGTGCTGATTAACGTGTGTGTGTGTGTTTATGTGTTGTTGTTTCTGCCGCCGGCTCTGTTTTTTAATTTGGATGAAACTGTCTTTTGTAATGGAAAAACTAATAATAATTGTTATAAGAATTATTATTATTATTATTATTATAACTGAAACACACAGAGAGGTGAAGATTCAGTATCAACGTATATAACGCAAACAAGTTTGGGTAGGGTAAAAGTTTGGACCCATGACGATACCAGTGGAGGTGGTGGATCATGAAGTTGTAAACGACAGTGATGAACAATGTTTTCAGGGGCTTTCATGGTCCTCACGGATTCAGGGTTACGTACTCTTCACGGCATTGGGATTTTTCTCTTCATTTATGGGTTGGGTCTCCTTGGGCATTGGGTACTATTGGAAGTACTCGGTTTTATCTACCTTGGGGTCTCTCATGTCTTTGGCGAGTACTTTTATACTCATGGGTCCCCGCGCGCAACTTAATTACATGTTTGATGAGTACCGCCGCACTTCTTCCCTGCTCTACATTAGCTCCTTGATTATCACTTGGATTGTCGCTATCGCCTATAAGTCCGCCCTCCTTTGTAGCCTCTGCGGTTTGCTACAATACGGATGTTTAATATGGTATTCTCTTTCGTACGTTCCATACGGCCAGGAAGCTGTCTCCGGTTTTATTGGTCGTCTCATTTTTCCCCGATAGGAAAAGGGATGACATGTGACTCCATGGACGGCACTACAGCCAAAATAATATTTATGCAAAATTCTTCAACGGTATGTCTGTTTTTGAGTCTGTTTTTCCGTATTTCTAAATTCTCACTGTGTTTTGCGGCCGTGAGAAAATTTTATGATTCGAAACAACAGTAATCAAAAAGAGAATATTTTGTCCGTCTTTAATGGCTAGTTGTTTGAGAACGTCACGTTAATGGACTGCGGTCTGGGCGTAATGTCCACAGACCACGATGGGAAGAAGGTAAGAAATGCAAAACGTGTGCCTCTGTAATGAGGGGAGAATGGGAACTCGTATTGGAAGAGAGAGAGAGTGGGTGGAAGGAATTTTGTTGAAAAACGTACAACAAATCTGACTGACTTATCGCATCACCATTGTGAGCAGACTTTCCCTCGTAGAAGACGTCTTCTCTGTGGGGTAAATTGATGTGAGCCTCGGCAGCCACCCTGGCGGTGTGTTGAGCGATGTGGCCCGAGGGAAGCGGGTGGGATAACAACAATGGATGGTTGAATGGCGTGGACACTTTTGTTAAAAATTGTTTGACGTCACCACGAAAGAAAAAAAAAAAAAGAAACGTCTTGTTCGGGTGAAAGACAGCACCAATAAAGGGATTTTTTTAATACCTCAACTTCGCTTCTGCGTCAGGCATTACTTCACGTACAACATTTGTGTTTTTGTGAGCAAATCCTTTTTCCGGTTAAACGAAAGAAAAACAAAAAAGGAATAGATTGTTAATAAGGGCTTCTATGGTTGTGTAACAGTCGTTTAACGGGGATGACTATTTCTGAGTGGTTTTTTTGAGTCTTGTTAAGACGGCACCAAAATGCTGTTTGAAGACAATAATGAAAATGAGTTTGCTGCGAATACCCCGAAGAAGGCAGCATGAGCAGAGCCGGGTGGAGGGCAGTGGCGTGAGGTTTGTGTGAAGAGAATCCGCGAAAGGAGGAGTGACCTTCGTTTGGCGGTGCTGCTGTGCGATGTGCGAGGGAAGAAGAAAAACAATTGCTTTCTGACATGTCGGTGGGTGTGCCACGGCCACCAATGAGTTCTCAGGGAGAGGGACAGGAGGGAGTGAGACGGAGACTGTACGCGTCCACTGCGGCGTGTGGTGCGACAGGATGCGATTGCCATTGTGAAGGGTGTAACGGCCGTCATGCGTGCAGCAGAGCGTCATCTGCGTGTCTGCAGAGCGTGTATGTGCCGCGAGGAGGTGCAGACGATCTCTCATTATCGGGACTCTGAGGCCGTTTCCCTTTTTGCTCAGCAGGAGAAGCAACTCTTCCTGCAGGCGATGTGCCGGTTTGCATCGACACTCCCCACGGGGCATCATGTCGCCGTGTCGTTGCAGTGCAACTCTCGCGTTCCTCACTGCACACGTGGCTCCCTGTCATTTGCCTTTTTTGCAGGGCCATGGCCTGCGGTCCCCATTGGGAGGCTGCCCAATTGTTTTTCTTAATTTTTGTGTGCTGTTGAGAAGTGCTGGGGAGAATAATGGCTGCGGGGACGCTGATGGTGTGGTTCGCTTTGAGTGGTGGCGGTGTGTACTGCTGTTGTGTTGCCTTTTTTCCGCTGTTTTTTGTTGCTTTCCTTCAAGAAGGAAGAAAGTTACTACCAAACGCTAAACGCTATTGTGAAATTCGAAGGTACTGAAAGGACCAACAACAGCACACACACCGCCCACACACATATTTATATGCTCTCACGTGTTGCTGCAGTGAAGGCACCCCGCACACACAACCGTCGCCGCGTGACCGGATCCAGCGGAAGGAGGAGGGAAGGAAGAGAGAGTGAGCCGCCGAGGCCCAACATGTCCCGGCGTGTGTTTAATTCCACGGTGCTGCTCCTCCTTGTCGTTGTGATGATGTGCTGCGGCAGTGGTGGAGCTGCGACCGCTGATGAGGCAGCGTCAGGGGATTTGCAACTGCCGCAGGAGATCGCCATGTTTGTGCCGAAGAAGACGCAGGTGGTACCAAAAAGTGGTGGTGAAGGCAAAGTGAAGGATATCTTTGCTTCACCCGCTCTCGTCCGTGCTGGTGGAGTGATGATTGCATTTGTCGAAGGCCGCACCAAACATACAGATTTTCCAGAAGCGATTGATCTCAGTTCTTCTGATATTGTTGCCGGTTACATCAAGGCTCCAGAGACATGGCAGTCTCTTGTTGCTGAGGTAACCAAAGATGACTGGCAGGCACACACTGTCCTTGAGAGTGCGAATAATCGTAAGTATCGTGTGGGTGTTGCGAGGCTACCCACCGGAATTACAAGGGACAATAAAGTGTTTCTGCTAGTGGGGAGCTATGAAGAGTGGCGTGAAAATGATGATGATACTTGGAAGACCGAGGCATGGAACATTAAAGTGATTGAGGGTGAGGCCACGCAGTCCACGGAAGTTCAGCCGACTCAACCGATCAACTGGAGTGAACCCAAACCGCTGTTCCAAACTGACTCTCCTAATAATAAAGGTGACCTAAAGGAATTTTTGGGTGGTGGTGGCTCAGGAATTGTGATGGGGAATGGCACACTTGTGTTTCCCCTGACGGCAAAGGATGAAAATAATAAAGTTGTCTCCCTAATCACTTATTCGACGGACGACGGCCAAAAGTGGGAGATACCAGGGGGCGTTTCTTCTGTGGGCTGCCGTTCCCCCCGCATCACCGAATGGGAGGAGGGAACATTTCTCATGGTTACTTATTGCGAGGATGGCCGCAAGGTGTTTGAGTCGCGTGACATGGGGAAAACGTGGACGAAGGCTGTCAGAACACTCTCAGGCGTGTGGCTCAAATCAGGTCCAGAACTTCCGGAAGTAAGTTTGCGTGTTGATGCTCTCATCACCGCGACCATTGAGGGAAGGAAGGTCATGCTGTACACTCAGAAAGTGAGGCATTTTCTGGAAGTGGATGAACCCAACGCACTCCACCTTTGGGTCACGGACAACAACCGCACTTTTCATCTTGGACCGTTTTCTGTGGACAGTGCTGAGAATAAGACGTTTGCCAACACCTTGTTCTACTCGGATGATGGGCTTTATCTTTCACAACAGAGGGGCATTCAAACAAGCACAGCCGTTTCACTTGCCCGCCTAACGGAGGAGCTGAATACGATCAATTCTGTCCTTAGTACTTGGGTACAGTTGGACGCTTCCTTCTCCGAGTCGTCTATACCCACGGCTGGTCTGGTTGGATTCCTGTCCAATACGACGTCCAGTGGAGACACGTGGATCGACGGGTACCGTTGCATGAATGCAACGGTGACGAAGGCAGCGAAGGTTGAAAATGGTTTCAAGTTCACGGGGCCTGGGTCCAGGGCAACATGGCCCGTAAACAGTCGGTGGGATATTAAACAGTACGGCTTTGTGGATTACAACTTCACTATTGTGGCGATGGCGACTATACACCAGGTTCCGAGTGAGAGCACTCCTCTGCTGGGTGCGAGTCTGAGGGGCAATAAGAGGACGAAGTTAATTGGTTTGTCGTACGGTGCGGGCGGTAAGTGGGAGACAGTGTATGACGGGACAAAAACAGTACAGGGTGGCACTTGGGAGCCGGGGAGAGAATACCAGGTGGCGCTCATGCTGCAGGACGGCAACAAGGGCTTCGTGTACGTGGATGGTGTGCTTGTGGGGAACCCGGCGATGTTACCAACACCTGAGGAGCGGTGGACTGAATTCTCACATTTCTACTTTGGGGGCGACGAGGGAGACAGCGGCAGCGATGCGACGTTGACGGACGTCTTTCTGTACAACCGCCCACTGAGTGTCGGTGAACTAAAAATGATCAAGGAAGTTGAAGATAAAAAAGAAAAGGGAAGCGGTGACAGTGAAGATAAAAAAGAAAGCGGTGACAGTGAAGACAAAAAAGAAAGCGGTGACAGTGAAGATAAAAAAGGAAGCGGTGACGGCTCCATGCGTGAGGGCATGTCTCGGGTGCTCCCGCTGCTTCTGCTGGGGATGTGGGGCATTGCGGCCATTTACTGAGAAATCGCAGTGAGGAGTTCCTGCCACCAGCGGGAGCTATATGTACCTCTCCACGTACCCTCCGAAATAATTGACTTTTGTGTGGATATACCTTTTGTTTTATCTGTTTTTATTGTCGATTGGACTACCCCTTTCTGCCCGTGTAAGTCGTTGTGTAAATGGCGTGCTCTCCCTCCCGGGACTGCATCGCGGGGCCTGGTTTTTTTTTTTTTCTTATATATATATATATATATATATATATATATTGTAGTGGAATATTTTGAGATTGGCGGGATGTCTTTGATGTTTCCGTCGGCATTGAGCTCCACGACGATGGTGCGGTGAAGAAGGGATTTAAGATGTGCAGCAACGCACTGAACATCCCAATGAAATGTGGGTGTTGTGTGGACACCAGGGGGTTGAACGGCTGACGCAAATATATTTTTACTTCTGCAGGAAGAATATACAAGTGTTTTTTCTTTGTTTTTTTTTGCGTCACGATGATTTTTTTTTTCTTTTTTTGTGAGCGTGAAAAACTTCTTCAAGGGGACTGTTTTTTGCGTTTTAATTTCTTTTTTTTTTTTGTTTCTTTTTGTTTCTTTAATCGTATTGTGGGTTGCCGTGCGATCTCGAGTCTTATTGGCCTTCTCTTTTTCTCTTTTTCCGTCCTGCACCTCTGCTGCGTGTTTTTCTGCCCTTTCACGTGCGTGGCTCTCTTTTTTTTTTTTTTTTTGTGCGTTGCTGTGGTTGATCCCTGCGGGGGTGTGCGTGGCCCCAAAACAAATTTGTCCGAGGGCACACCTCTCTGCACGATGGCCGCAGTGTGTAGCTGTCGCTCTGTTGTCTCGAGAGATATGCCGCGACGCTTTCCAGTGTGTGTTGTTTCGGGGACAATGTGCCGGCGGCTATGCGGTTGCCGAATGGAGGGAGAGGAGTGGAGGGAAGTGCGTGAGCGCCGCGGTCAAGAGTCGTGCTGTGTGTCTCGCCGCGGAGAGCACTGCCCACCCAACGCAGCGCCGCTCCTGTCGGGCACCCTCTCTCACTCTCTGCAGCATTGTAGTCGACGCCAGCAGCACGCAGCGTGGCAGCGGATGCCCCCACTGACACGAGTGCGACCGGAAGGGGACATGTCTGCTGTTGCGTTTCGAGGGGGTCACACCGTGTGGCACAGTGGCGTGCCCAAAACCTCCTCGCGGAGTCCGCGCACGACAGCGGGCAGTGGACGCGGAGTGTTTTTGTCTTGGAGGACGCCTGTTTTTACTCTTGTTTCTACCCATGAGATGATTGATTTTTTTGTTTAATAGCCTTGCTGTGTTTGGAGCGCAGCTTTGGAAACCCCATCACTTTTGATGGTGGACTTGTGCCTCCGTTCGATCTCTCCCTTTTACCACATTGTCGCTTTTTAAATATTTTGTGATGACGAGTGTTGTTGCAGAAGACACGCTGAGGCGCTGGGCTTCATTATCGATTCATTCATTTGCTTATTTTTTGTTTTTGTACCTGGTGCGGTTTGCGGGTCTCTGATGACCTTCCCGCATGGAGGGTTTCATTGGGGCATCAGAGCTTTTTTGTGCGGACGGAAGGCCAAGGACGTTATCCATGCGTGGCCATTGCGCTGGAAGGAGTTTTTTTTTTTTTTGCACATTGACACGGAGCCATTTTTGTGCATCCTTTTTTTTTTACTTTGTTTTCCATTTTTTTAGAGATGCTTCCTTGGCTTTGCCTCCAACGGGGTATGCGCGGAGTTACACGCATTTTAAAAACCGAAGCCAAAAGCCTTTTTTGGAAAAGGTTGCTTTATCTTTCTTCTAACATTAAATTTGTTGTCCATGTTGATGTTTTTTTTTTTGGAGTGGAGCCCCTACTTGACGACGATCCCGCGTATGGTTTGGTGCTGATCCGACCAGGGCGGAATATATCCACTGCGTCGGGGAAAGGCTTCTGGTGGATCCAACGACACGGTGGCTGGGGGGAAATAATAACGGGACGGACGTTATCCCGTTGGTGGTGGTCCCGCTGATGCTCGATCTGATGGACTTTCGGACGATGATGTGCAACATCAATGTGCCAATCCGGCTGTTGGTTTTGGTGCAGAACGGGCGGGAGGCGATGCTGTCGTTGTGCCTGCAGGATCTCGAGAGGGTCTATGGGTGGTCCGGACGCCTGGTTGTGAGTCGTCACCCGGAGAACATCGGGTACAGCGCTGCCGTGAACATTGGGTTACGACTTGCATTCTCGCTGCCGCGCGAGGAAGTGCCTTTTGTTTTTGTGACAAACAGCGACGTAATGTTTTCACCCGATCTTCTTCCCAACCTTCTACGCGATGTGCATGAAATGACGAGGCATGATGCCGCTCGCATGGATGAGTTGGCGGCGGAAGTGGCGAATGAGCCGAGCGAGTACAGTCCTGTTTTGCGACGGGGCCTGAAGGTGCTGCACTCCACGGTGAACGATAACCGATTGTCGACGTCTGCGCTGCTGCCTGACCGCGTTCGTTATGCCTCTGCAAATGAGCGTGAAAAGACGTTTTCGAAGCATTACGGGCACTTCTGCGCATATTGCAAAGGCAGTTGTTTTACATCTGTTATTTTGACACGCCTGGCGATCAGCACGGTGGGATATTTTGACGAGAACTTTTACCCAGCTTACGTGGAGGATGTCGACTACAGCTTACGTCTCCGTTTGCTTGGATTTCAGGAGCGAAATGTCTTATACGGCAAATTTGTGCATCGCGGCAGCTCGAATATTCGTTTCTCTAATAAAATGGAGCTACCGGACGCTCTCTGGTACCGTCGTGTCAAGTCTTTGAGTGCGAACAAACCATATGCCATGATGAAGTGGGACCGTCCACGGGCGTGCAGTGGCGGGTACAAGGAGCCATATGACGGCATGGTCCCCGCAGACGTTTGGGTGAAGGATGAGGCGCGCATACAACGCATTCGGGTCCACGGGCATGATGAGAAGCAAGGGTTCCCAAAGGTTGAGTACGAAAGGAGCCTTTGGTACTCTTTCACAACGAAGGGAAGATGAACTGGCGCCAGTCACAAGTTTTGTGTTTTTATTATTTTATTTTATTTTCCACTTTAATTATTAAAAGTTTTTTTTTTTTTTTATATTTACACGAATGATATTTGAGCGAGTACGCCATGGGTTTTAAAGAGCGCAATCATATATTTGACATGACAGGGGGAGGGTGCAGCGTCCAAACTTGGCCGTGTTGCCGAAGGTAAGAGAGGGAGGTAGAAAGTAAGAAAAATAAAGATGATGGATGAGGGAGAAATAAAAGGGGAGGGAAGCAGAAAACAAGCCAAAAATATTGTGAGCACAACGCTCTTTCTTGTCGTGGGCGATCGACACCGCAATTGGATACTAAGTTACCCACTGAAGGTGACACCCGTTTCCGCTGAATATGCTGCGTGCATATCTGTCGGGCTCTTTGTTTGTTCTTTTGGTTTGTTTGTCTCCCGCACATTTATTTCTCCGTGCCGCCTGACCCACTCGTTTATTATTCCCCTCTCTGTTTTTGTGCGTCTGCCGAGAGAAGGGCTCGGGGACATGAAGTACGCTCCCCTTCTGTGACATGCCACCAAAAACAGGAGGAGAAAAAAAAGAAAAGTGAAGCGGGGAGGGGAACCATCGCCACGCGTCCTTTTCTCCGAGAAGGGTGCTCGCCACGCCACTGAGGCGCGCCGTGTGCTTCACGAGGCCCGCTGGACTCGATTGGGGTGCCGTTAATGATGGTGCGTGTGAGTTTGGCGGATGCGTCTCCCAGGCGTCCCTAGAGGACCCTCTGGCCATTGGGACTGCGTGGAATGCGGGATTCCGCGGGGATATTTGCCCGTTTTGTTTTTATTCCTCCATCCGCCCATCCCAAACCTCAACACGGCGTCTGAGCCAACGACTGCGACGGGATCCGTTGCGTCTTTCTGAATCTTTTTTGCGTTGCAGCGGCAGGCCTGGTGTGTCCTGCTTGGTAGACACGGTGGACGGAAGTGGGCTGCCTTATCGGGAAAGCGATGGTCACGGCGGAGCGTGTTGCGTACTTTGCAATTTGGCGTGTTTGTGGCGATCCTTGCGGATGATGTGACGGCGCCTTTTTTACTTGCGGGGAGAGAAGCGATGCTCCACGGTGATGCACACGTTGCGGGTGGAGGCTTCTCTTGCTGTTGGTTTGTGAATATTTTTTTTTTTTTGCTTTTGCTTGAACACTACAGAGGGCGGTGTCTGCGGACAGCAAAGAATTGCGGGGAGGGGCATCACACGATTTTTTGCGCGATGAGGCGGCTTGTGTGAATTTACGGTGTTTATTTTTAGGATTGAGAGACTATTCTTTGTTGGAATGTATTGTGGGAGACCATCTGTGTGTTTGTTTTTCTTAATTAATCCCTTGGCATTTGGTGTCTGCCGTGAAACAGATGTTGATGGCCGTTTTGTGGCGGCGAGATTCATGTTTATTTATTTTATTGGCGAGTGGGTGAATTGTGTTGCGTTCTGCCATGCGGCTTGTTGCTGACGGCAAGTGGCCGCAGGGAGACGTTGTGAGCGCCTCCGACACGAGGTGCGATTGAGCAGTCATCTCCTTCGCTCGCCTTTACACGCTGTTGAGGCGGCGTGATGATAATGAATCGGCCTCTCAGAAAAGCAACGAGAGGACGTTTGCTCTTTCTGCTGCGGTGTACGAGTGGACTCCCAATCTGTGGGCGGGGTTGCTCTGCGTGCCGTATTTCTTTGAATTCCGATGAGTTTTGCACATGGCCATCCACACGCACATGCACGCAGTCTCCCTGTTTGCCCTCCTGTGGGCGGGAGACCGGGATGCAAGGTGAAAATGTGGCCCGTGCCAGCATGTGACAAAGTCTTTCTTGGGAGGGATTGCGACTGTGATGTACGTCCTGGCAGGCTGGAATGGGATGAGAGGGGAGCGGAGGGCGAGTAACAACGATCGTGTGCGGGGCAATGCGTAGTGAATGGGGCGAAGTGGTATTTATGTTGACTTTTCAAAACATTTTTGTCTTTTTCTTTTGTGGCAATGGAAAGAAACTCTGGGTGGTGTGTTGTGGATTATTTGCACATGATTCAGCGAGGCAACACCATTTGCGGAGAAAATGAATGACATCTGCGTGCGGCTTGCTTTGTGAGCGCGAGATGGTCGGGGAGGTGTTCAACGCCCCGAGAGGCCAGGAGCAAAGAGGCCTGCACTGCTGCAAGCAGAGGGCTGCACGCTCCTGTTGGTGGTGTTGCTGTAGAGTCCTGAAGGGCCTGCAGGGAAGTTGTTTTTCCCGCTTCATTATTTTGTTGATTGGTGCTTGCCGCTGCCTTTTGAGGCGGGGCGTGGGATGGACCGAGAGAGCGAGTGTCGTGTGGCGGTGCTGTGAATTGGTGCCACCCACTTTTGTGCACATAATTCCTTTTGTGTCCGCGTTCTTGCCGCGGCAGTCCACCGGGAGCGTGTGACTGATCACTTTATCACTTGCGGACTGTTTCGGCAGGACTTTGAATGGCGTCGCCGAATGATGAAATTCCGCGTCCATGTGTGTGTGTGTGTGTTGGCTTCCGCCGTGCTCCGCCGTGTTGTTGTTGCTGCTCTTTTCTGTGTGCGATGATTCTCCGTGCCGTCCCTTCCGGATTGTTTCGTGTCCCGCTCTCTGCGTGGGTGCCCTGCTCGGCACCCCAGTGACGTGTCTGATGTGCTGCCGCTGTTGTTTTCTTCACCACTTCTTGAACAGAGACACGCTAGGAAAGAAAGCAACCAAACGCTAATCGTTACTTTGGAATTCGAAGGCACTGAAAGTACCAACAGCACACACATTACCCACACACACATATTTGTATGCTCTCACGTGTTGCTGCAGTGAACGCACCCCGCACACACAACCGTCGCCGCGTGACCGGATCCAGCGGAAGGAGGAGGGAAGGAAGAGAGGGTGAGCTGCAGAGGCCCAACATGTCGCGGGGTGTGTTTACCTCCGCGATGCTGCTGCTTGTACTTGTTTTGTTGATGATTTGCTGCGACTGTGGAGCTGCGGCCGCTGAGGGAAGTAATCCAAGAAATACCATTGATCCTTTTACAGGGACGACGCCGATATCATTTGCTAATTGGAAGGATTTTAAGGAGGACGGCAGGGAAATCACCTCGCTCCGTGTTCCTATCCTCGTTAAAGTGGGTGATGATGTATTTGCCGTTTCTGAAGCGCAGTGCAGGGAAAGGAATGGAGCCGACAGCCGTGCTGGGATTGTCTCAAAGCACCTGGATATAAGTGATGACTCAATGGATATTTCGACGTCGGATAGAAGTTTGTTTTGCATGCAACTTGGGGACACCGCCGCGAATAATTTTGGGACAACGGAATTGTTGCGACCAACGACACTTGTAATTGGGGAGAGTGTCTACATGCTCCTGGGAAACTACGGCCATACAAAGCCGCAGGTTGAAGGTACGAATGAGCGGGGCCTTTTACTCGTGAAGGGAACTGTCGCTGATGAGGGTGGAAACAAGAAAATCGGATGGAATGAGACCCATGTGGTGAACCCTCAAGGCAAAGGAGCATCTCTTTCCTTGACCGAGTTTGTGGGTGGCGGAGGCTCGGGTGCTGTGATGAATGACGGTACGCCTATGTTTCCCATGCAGGCCAAAGAGAAGGATGGACGGCGCGTTTTGCTGTCTATGCGTCTTATCCCGTCAGAGAAGAAATGGGAGCTCTCATCCGAGACGACTGGTAACGGCTGCAGGGATCCATCCATTTTGGGGTGGGAGGAAAACAGACCCTTCATGATGGCTCATTGTGATGGAGGCTACTATGACGTTTACAGGCCCACTTGGAATGGGCGGCTTGGTATCCATAGGTTGAGTCAATTAATCGTATGTGGGGCAGCTCACGTGGTCGAACAGGGTACGGCGTCCAGAGCGGATTCACCACCGCAACCATTGAGGGAAAGAAGGTGATGCTCGTGGTCACGCCGGTGTATGCCGCAAAGGAAAATAGAAGTGGAGAAGATCGGCTTCAGCTTTGGGTGTCGGACCATGCACGTGTGTATGATGTTGGGCCGGTATCTCGTGAAGATGACGCTGCCGCCAGTTCTCTGTTGGTGAAAAGTGAGGATGAGCTGATTTTACTGTACGCGACAAGGAATGGTGAAGCGTCATTACACTCTTGTTGCCATGCGCCTGACTGAGCAGCTGGAGCGGATAAATTCTGCGGTGGAGAAATGGAAAGAATTGGACAATGCCTTGGGAGTTCTCACTGAGGGGCTGGTTGGTTTTTTTTTCCAGCGCACTGGTTGGGACTGCATGGAGGGACGAGTACCTCGGCGTGAATGCCACAGTGACGGGCGGAGTGACCAGCACGGAGAGCGGTGTGGCGCTCAAGGGAGCAGGGGCGCAGTGGCCTGTTGGCAGCATGGGGCAGACTGTGCTGTACTGCTTTACAAACAACGAGTTCACTCTTTCGGCGACGGTGACCATCCACGAGGTGCCGGAGGCAAGCAGCAGCCCCATTCCTTTGATTGGTGCGAGGCTGAACGACAAAGACGGCACGGCGCTCGTTCAGCTCTCGTGGACGAGTGAAGGAAATTTGAACCTCACACTTCACAAGAAGGATTTTTTGGTGAAGCTGTCTGGTGGTGTTGGTAATTGGGGAACAAACACAGCAATTCGAGTGACGGTGCAAAAGAATGGCGCTGAAGAATGGTTTTTGTACGCTAGTGGGAGAAGAATGTACGAGACGGATGATGGTGAACTGGGTGCCGAGGAAGTGGCTAGGCTCCGTAATGCTGATGCGTTTGGTTCACGCAGGATTTTACACTTCTTTGGTGCAGGCGATAAGGAAGATGAAGAGGGCAGCCATGTGACGGTGGCTGATGTCCTTCTGCACAACGACGCGCTGTTTGGTGATGACCTCAGCAAACCTCAACGCCGGGACAGTTCCTATTCGACATCCGGCTGCCGAAGAACTGCACGCTGCGGTGGAGGTCACAGGGACGGAGGAAGAAAAAGCAGAAGGTCAGGCAGCTGGATGTTGCACAGCTGGCAGCTGCAACGCGGGAGGCCACAACGCAGGAAGACGCACAGCCGGCTGCTACACTGCAGACGGCCACACAGCTGACGACTTCCTTGGCAGACGTTGAAGAGGCTCCAATTGCACAGCCGGCAGACTCTCGTTCTGTCCGTGTTCTTGCGGGCAGTGAATCGAGTGCTGAGAATGTTACGGACGAATTGAGTCCACGCACTGCCGCTAAAAATGACAGCTACGTTCCAGAAACCACTGGCTCAGAATCCGAGGGAAGTATGAGCCTGGACGACTGCCTCGCCCTGATTAACGACGCGAAATTGATCCTGCATGATTTAGGTGGTGACAGCACTGCGCGTGTCTGCGTCTCCCGGGCGTTGCTGCTACCTCTGGGACTGTGTGCATTTGTGGCATTCTTCTGATCCGAAGAGTGTGGAATTGCGAGTCCTCACGGAGATTGTGTGCCGCGTTCCTCGCGGGTTCTTTTATTTATTTATTTATTCATTTTTAGTGTTTTGTTGTAATACTCAGTAATTCTTTTTTTTTCTTTTTTCCCTTCTTTAATTTTTGGTTGCTGCACACTGTCATGAGTGAAGTGTCTCCCCTTCTTGTTTGCTTCTGTTGCCCACACGCGGTGCCGGCCCTGCGGCTGCGCCTCCCACGGAATGCACAAAAGGAGGAGTGGAAGAACAGGCCGGATGCCGCACGAAAAGTGAGTGATGTTGTGTGGGCTGGTGGAGCAATCCAATTTTGTTTTCCTTATGTTTTATTTTTTTATTCCGTTTCTTTTTTTTTTTCTTTTGGTAAATGTCTGCGGCTTTTTTTTGTGCCGTGTTCACTCCCGCTTTTTTTCCCCGTGTCCCTTTTAGTGTCTCTCTGCTGGCTGTGCTGTTGACATGCCCCCATTTTTTTTCTTCTAGAGGCACTGATGACCGGCGACGATTGTTTTTGTGTTCCTTTGCGATGGCAGGAGATTGACTGGGCGCCTTGGCCCGGCCTGCTGAGTACACTTGGAGGGGAGCAGATGGTGTGCGCCGTGCCTCACTGTGGGTGTGGGACGCCACCCGCCACAACCCGCTGTGGGCGTACTTCCAATCCGTTGGGGCGGAGGGAATTGAAGGACAGCGCCGTGGGCTTGGGTGCGTCCGTCCATCTCGTTGCGGCGGTGTGTGTGCTGTGCGCATGGCTCTATCTTGCGGTGCGGCGTGGATGGCGGCGCTTCTGCGTGCGTTGTGCGGCGGGATTCGCTTCGCCATGTCTTTGCTCTGTTGTGTATGGGAAGGTTGTGGGAGGGGAAATGTGTGCGGGGGAGTGAGCGTGGGTGGCTGCCAGCCCCGCCCGCGCATTGGGGACTTCCATACAATTGGCCTTGCTTGACGGCATTTTGCGGCACCCAGGGCGTGGCGAGGAGGAGGATGGGGAGGGTCTGTTGTGGGCAGAAGGTGGATGATAGGACAGTCCCCTTCCGTGTCCTTCCCTGTGTCGTTGGCAGTACATACTGAGAGCATAAATTTGCGCAATTACAGGATGAAAGGTTTATGCCGCTTTGTGTGTGCTACTCCATCGTCGTCATTGCACGCTGTCGTTACGGTGCGTTGTGGCGCGATGCCGTTAGATGAGGGAAGGGTGCGATGCCACGGCCGCTGCGCACCAAGACCATTTATTGCCTCTGCATCGGCCTTTTTCCTTTTTTTTTTGCGCTTGCATAATATTTTATTTTGCTTTACGATGAATTCCTTGGAGGAGCTTTGGCTTTGGCACCGTGCTTCGTGGTGCTTTGCCTTTTGTGTCGGTTGCCGTTCTTCCACGCGATGCTAAAACGTTTGGTGAGGTGCTTACCCTTCTTTTTGCGCCCAGCAGTCAGCCTTGTTTGGTAATGGCGGCAGCAGTGAGGCTCTGCGGCTGTGTGCTCGTCGCACGTGTCGCATCTCCTGCTGTTGCTTCTCCCTCGTTGTGTTGGTGGGGGAGTGAGTGAGCGACAGCGTTGGTGAAGTGGCGCCCCAGTGGGAGAAGGAAGGCACTGACCACACGATCGACATGGACCCTTGTCCCCCCGTGTCTGAGTGCCGCCACTGTACCTCTTCATTCGTCCTTCTTGTGTGTGCCGTGTGCGCTTATGATGCCGCTGTTTGTTGTGCAATGCCGACCCACGTGAGCGAGGAACGCCGCCTTAACTGCCGGCAAACGGCGATTCCTCCACTCCTCTCCCGTGTCACCATTACATCCTTGGACGCGCTCGATGGCTGCCGGTTGTAACGCCGCCACGTGGGTCTGTCTCGGTCCTTGTGTGCCTTTCGCGGCATCAGGACTGCTCTGTGGTAGAAACATTTGGTTGCAGGAGCGGTGCCAATGGTCATGTGTCTTTTTGCTGGGATCCCGCCACTCTGCATGGTGGTTGTGTGGGGCTGCGCGGGCGGTGGGAGGGCGGTGACATCACTGGCCTGACTGCGTCTGTGCTTTTTTTTTATCGGTGGTTGTACTGTGATGAGGACTGTCTGTGGCCAGATGCCTTTGCGTGCCACTGTGTTTATTTGCTGTTGTATCTGCCTTCTCCCCCTCTGACCGAGCAGTTAGAGGTACTTTTGCTTGATCAGCACAACTATCGCTTCAAGGTGTTGGGGATTACTTGCTGTATTAGGATTACTAGTAGTGGGAAAACGATCTGGCGGAATTGTGTCACTGGATTCGCGATCTGTATAAAAGGATTTGCCAGACGGGAGTTACGTTCGACGGGGCGAGTGCGACACAACACAACAGCCCTTTTATTATCTGTTTGGGTCGTGGGATTTGGTATGCGGTGGGCGCGTGTCCGCACAGCCGGCACCGTGTGCGGTGCAGGGCCATTGCGGTTGTGCGTGTGGCGCTGCTTGTGGTGTTGGCGCTGGTTGCGGCGGCGGCGTGGATGTCCGCGGTGCATGCGGTGGTGCTGCGACTGCGGGGCGGCACGGTGGACAGAGCCATCACGGTTGGCCGCGCCGTGGACACGGTGCTGATGGACGACGTGTCCGTCACGAACGGCGTGGCTGTGGTTTTCGACGTTGCGGCGATGCTTCCCGGCGCGCTGCGCATCGAACTGAGGAACTGCGTGTGCGACGGCGGTGCGCAGCTCTACGTGCGGGGCTACAGCGGCGAGCCGGCGAGTGACCGGAGCCTGGAGGTGAGCGTGAACGGACTGTCCGGCGGCTACTGCTCGCTTGTGTTTGTGCACAACCTGCCGGCACACACGAACGTGACGGTCCGCGACTCGACGATTGTGACGGCGGGGTCGATGCGCTACTTCCAGCTGAGCGGGCTGACGGACGCGGTGACGTCGCCGCTTGTGCTGCACGCGACGTCGCTGTTGCAGTCGCAGCTGCGTGTGAGCAACACTGTGCTGAGGTCGTCGCAGGTGGGCGGGTCTGCGGTGTACGTTGGCGGCGACGTGGACCTGCTGTCGAGCGCGGTGGTGCTTGACGGCGTGTTGCTGGAGGCGTCGGGCGGTCCGACCGCGTCCGCGTTGCGTTTGGCGTCCTTGTCGCGCCTCAGTCTGCGGAGCCACTCGGTGTTCTCCGTGACGAACGTGTCGGTTGTGAGCAGCGGCGGCGGCATTGTGCTCGGAGAGCGCCTTGCGGTGTCCGACTCGGTGCTGCGCTTCGTGCGCGTCGAGGGGTCTGTTGCGTCGTCGCTGGTGCGCTGCGACGGTGGGACGGTCGGTGTCGGCGGGTGGCTGGAGCTGCACGACGTGTGGGTTGTGGGCGAGGCGTCGTCAGTGGCGTCGCTGTCGGGGGTGACGCTGGGCGGCGGCGCCGTGTCGATTGCGCGCTGCACTGCCACTGGCGCTACGCTTGTCTCCGGGCTGGCGATCACGAGCGGCGCCGTGTCGGTGCAGTGCAACCGTGCGGGCGGCCGGGTGCTGCAGAGCAGCGGCGACTACCGCTTGGCCGGCCTGCCCTCCGTGAGCGTGGTGCCGTGCGACGGCTGTGCGGCAGCGCTGGCGTGCTTCGATGCGCTGACGGCGTCGTTCTCCGACTGTGTGGGCGAGGCGTGACTGCCATTCGACGTGCCGCCTGCGAGGTCCGGTGGCGGTGGTGGTGGCGGTGCGCAGGACTGCGTGAGTGGCGTGACGCTGACGGAGTCGGTGACGGTTGGCGGCGGGCGTGCGACGGCGTAATTCGACTCGGTGGTGTTCAGCGGGCCGATCACTGTGGCGGTGGACCTGCGCTCGATGGACGCGTTCGCTGACGCACTGAACGTGACGCTGCGCCACTGCGTGCTTGCGGGCGGCGTGCAGCTGCGGATTGGTGGCCTCGGCGAGAGCACGGCGCGCCTGGTGCTCCACGCCCTCGTCAACATGACGAATGTGACGTCGCTGGAGGGCACGATCGTGCTGCATGGCGCGATGCCGCTGCACTCGAGTGTGCTGCTGGCGAACTCGAAGCTGCGTGCGACGGTTGGTGGGTCGCAGTACGTGCAGACTACCCCTGGCCACGAGAAATCCCGGTACGGCCCCGCGCTTGTGCTGGACGGCGTCCGGCTTCTGTCGACGTGGCTTGTCATGACGCGGTCTACGCTGGTGTATGGCGGTGACTCTTGCGCTGCGATCCTCGTGGAGCGTGGCTTTGTTGTGAACCTGTCCAGCGTCTTCTACATGGACAACTGCGCTGTCATGTCGCGGACGCACGTGATGTACGATCTTGCGTCGGACCTGCGTGTCAGCGGCGGCTCCGTGTTCTCCATACAGAACAGCTCGTGGAGTGCGCTGGGCATCGAATACTACGAAGACGCGTGTGTGTTCAGGGATGTTGTTGTGGATGGCGGCAGCGTGCTGCAGATCGTGTCCAGCACCTTCCGTCTCGGCTTCGCCATGCTTATGGCAAACACGCTGACCGTGACTGGCGGCAGCTGGCTGGTGCACCGCAACAACGAGTTTCGCACCGCCTACGTTGTGTACGTGGCCAACAAGAACGGCGTGGCGTTCCGCGATCGGAGTGTGTGGTCGATACTTGACAACAACTTCACGTACGGCTCGTACTCGTCGACCATTGCACACATGACAAACGATTGGTCACCGCCATCCGACTCGCGCCCGACCATCTACGGCATGTGCAACGAGGCAAGGGGCTCAACTGTGACGAATTACGGAGACTAGCTCAATATTGGAGCACCCGTGACGGTGTTAGACTGTGGTGCGTGCACCGTGGACGCCGTGTGCTTTGCGGCGAGGACGAGCAGCATCAGCGGCTGTGAGTGCGTGTGCGCTGCTGGCGGCTACGGTGACACGTGTCTGCCAGCTGCGGTTCCGGACGGTCTTGGGCCGCTCCCGCTCCCCGATGCGAATGACACGGAGGTCCGCTGCGTGCACGGTGGCAGCATCAGCTCCGTGGACAATCCTGATCCCGGTGTGCGTGGTCTGTGCTTCGTCAACGTGACCTTCACTGCCGCGATCGTGCTGGACCTGTTGTATTTTGACGCATCACAACAGTCACTCAACATCACGCTACTGCAGTGCGTCCTCATGGGCCTGTTGATCAGAGGGAGTGGTGCGCGAGTGCACGTGAACGTGACATCCTCGATGATGGATTCTGGAGCGTTGGAGTTTAGGGGCCATTTTGGTGGGAGCTCCCAGATACTGGTGGCGGGCAGTACGCTTGTGACGACGTGGAGCCACGCCATTGCCTTTCCGGAATTTTCTTTCGGTGCGACCTCGACGCTGCTGCTGCTTGACAACCGCATTGAGGGGAATAGGTACGCACTTTATTTCCCCGTTGTTGTTGTTGTTGATGGTGGCGGGATCATTGTGAAGGGAAATGTACTGAGGACAGCGGGGAATAATGGTGCGGAATCAGCCATTTGCGTTCATGCTGTTGACGTGAAGAACGGCGGTTACTTTGACGTGGAGAACAACACGATGAGAACCGTTAATGGCATTTATTTTTCTGATGAGAACACCGTGAGCTCCGCGGGGCTGCTGCGAGTGGCGGACTGCACCTCCTTTTACAGGAAGGAATTTTTTGATGCCACGCTGGTGTATTTTTCTGGCTCTGTGACTCTCGAGGGTGGAGCGCAGTGGCGTGTGGAGGGCAACAACGTAAGTGCCGCCTCAGTATTGAGTATTTCGTATTCCCAGCAGAAAATTAAGCTGTCGGGCAGCGGCACCACCGTGGTGCTTGCATACAACCGTCAGGTGGACTCGAGTGTTTTCTTCGCCAATTTTTTCCCATCGAGCATTGTCGTGACGTCATTCGCGCGGTTTGTGGTTGGGTGCAACCTGCAGGGTGATGAGGAGGTGCCGTACAACGATTTTTTTCCTGAGGCAGTGTTGTTTTTCGGGTGTTTCACATGCAACGACGACGCGGCGTGCTACATGCCCGGGACGGAGTCGGTGGACCGCGGCTCGTGCTCGTGCAGCTGCAAGGACGGATGGCATGGCGCGTCGTGTCTTCCCCTCGAGGTGCCCGACGCGGTTGTGCCACCCGTAGCGGAGAGAGCCGTTGACGGCGACACAAGCTGTGTGGTGAACCAGACGCTGACGAGCCTCACGCTGAACATGTGGAAGACGCACCACTGCTACGTGGGTGTGACATTCAGCGGCGTGGATGCAGTACTGACGTTCTCTCTCAACAGTATGCCGCTGCATCTCTCCATCAACTTCACGCTCACTGGGTGCAAATTCCGTGGCGGTGCCGCGCTGCAGTTTGTTGGTGGTGCTGAGGCGGCCGAGTCAGCCGGCGTCCTGATCCGCGTGAGCCAGACGGTGATGCGGTCCTCCGTCGTTTTGTTTTCACTCGTCCTCCCGCAACAGTGTGACATCGCCGTCACGGAGGTTGACGCGGTGCAGTCTTCTATTGTTTTCTGGCCCGACACCGCGAACAAAAGGTTGAGCGTAGTGACGCTGGACGACGTCGTGTTGTCTGCGTCCTCGCTGTTGGTCAGCAACGTCAAGGCGCATGCATTGGATCATAGCGGGTATGGTTTGTACTCGATCGGGAAGCTGACGCTGGAGCGTGGCAGCTCGCTGTATGTGCGGTACTGCAGCTTTGATGGATACACACACCTGTTCCAATTAAATATCCTCAGTGTCTGCGACCACTCTGTTTTTGCGCTCCTCAACAACACAATGGCCTCCGGGAAAACCCTCCTGTATCAGTGCCTAGACTTCAGCGTGTCGGATCACAGCGTGCTGCGCGTGGTGGGGAACAGCGGCCCTGTGTCATACGCTATCTTTGCAGAAGACTCGTGGACCGTTGAGCGGTCAAGCTGGTTGGATTGGCGGGACAACGACGTGGGAGTGGGTGCGATGTTGCAGTTTTTTTTTGCTTGATGGTAGTATTAGAATCGACAGTAGCAGTGTGGTGACGCTGACGGGCTGCAATATGGGCTCGACGGGGTTGTCGAGCCTTTGCTATCGCAGGCTGACGTCGGCTACCGGTTCGCTGTTGGGTGTGAGGCGTGTTGCACCGCGTGAGGGCTGGCCCGCACACACCGACGATCCGCCGTGATTTGCCGTGTTGCTGCTCTTTTCTGTGGGCGATGGTTCTCCGTGCCGTCCCTTCCGGATTGTCTTGTGACTCGCTCTCTGCGTGGGTGTTGTGCTCTGCTCCTCACTGACCTTTCTGGTGTATTGCCGCTGTTGCTGCTTTACTCTCCACTTCTTGAACACAGAAACGCTAGGAAAGCAAGCAACCAAACGCTATTGTGAAATTCTAAGGCTCTGAAAAGACCAACAACAGCACACACATTACCCACACACACATATTTGTATGCTCTCACGTGTTGCTGCAGTGAACACACCCCGCACACACAACCGTCGCCGCGTGACCGGATCCAGCGGAAGGAGGGAAGGAGGAGAGAGTGAGCCGCAGAGGCCCAACATGTCCCGGCGTTTGTTTAATTCCACGGTGCTGCTCCTATTTGTCGTGTTGATGTGCTGCGGTGGAGCTGCGACCGCTCAGGTGGAAAAGGCCACTGATGCTTCAACTTCTGGGTCGGCATTGACGGGTGCCATTGCTGCAGAGGGGAGTGCTTCAGGGGGTGTTGAGAGGCCGCAACGGGTCGATCTATTTGTGGCGCAGACGACGCAGGTGCTGCCGAAGAAGGGGACTGAATCAGGTCGGAGGGATTCATTTGTTTCACCCTCTCTTGTCAGTGCTGGTGGACTAATTGCTGCTTTTGCCGAAGGTCACATAAATGCCAAAAAACCCCATACCGAATCAAATAAACCGTCTTCTGATGTTGTTGCGGGGTACATCGACGCTACGTGGGAATGGCCCACTCTTGTTGAAAAGGTCGGTAAAGGAGAATGGAGAGCGCACACTGTGCCTGGCAAAGCGGAGGGAGAGGAGAGTTTGGATTTTGTGCACCACCCCACAACAACCATGAAGGACAATAAGGTGTTTCTTCTTGTGGGAAGCACTGCCTTGTCCGTTGTAGATGAGGGTTGGAGAGAGGGCAGCTTGGAACTAAAACTGGTTGTTGGTGAGGTCACGAAGCCTCCTGCGGGCGGCGAGCCAAGTGGATGGATAAAATGGGGCAAAGTTCAATCGCCGGTCCAGCAGACTACTTTAGCTGCTCACAAAGGTAACTTGACGGAGTGTCTTGCTTCTGGTGGCTCAGGTGTTCTGATGGAGGATGGCACCATTGTGTTTTCTCTGATGGCGATGAGTGAAGAAAATGATGGCGTTTTACCCTTGATTATTTACTCGAAGGACAACGGCAGTACCTGGTTGCTCTCTGAGGACATTTCACCTGCGAACTGCACTGACCCCCGCATCACCGAGTGGGAGGGATCACTTCTCATGATTGTTGACTGCGAGAACGACCAGAGGGTGTACGAGTCGCGTGACATGGGGACAACGTGGACGGAGGTCTTCGGGAAACTCCCAGGCGTGTGGGTCAACTCACAATCGGAAGACTATCCGGACGGAGTCTGGCATGTGGATGCTCTCACCACCGCGACCATTGGGAAAAGGAAGGTCATGCTGTACACACAGAGAGGGTACGCCATGGAGGAAAACGCCAATCCGCTCTACCTTTGGGTGACGGACAACAACCGCTCGTTTTCTGTTGGACCGGTTGGCATGGACAATGCTGGGAAGAAGGAGCTCGCCAGCACCCTGCTGTACTCGGATGGCAAGTTGCATCTTTTACAAAGGAGGGGCAGTGGTGAAGGCAGTGCCATTTCACTCTCCCGCCTGACGGAGGAACTGAAGGAAATTGAGTCCGTCCTCGGTACCTGGTCGCAAAAGGACGCCTTCTTCTCCAGCTTTTCTATACCCACGGCGGGTCTGGTGGCAGTTTTTTCAAACGCATCGGCCAGCGATGACACGTGGAACGACGAGTACCTTTGCCTGAATGCAACGGTGACGAACGCAAAGAAGGTCAAAGATGGGTTTCAGTTGACGGAGCCTAACTCCGGGGTACAATGGCTTGTGAACATTCCGGCTGATAATGTGCGTCATGTATCCTTGAGCCACAACTTCACACTTGTGGCGTCGGTGACCATCGAAGAGGCCCCGAGCGAGAAAACTCTACTGACTGCGATGTTGGCGAACACTGAGCCCCCGTATATCATGAGACTGTCGTACACCGCGGATAACAAGTGGGAGACGATGCCCAAGGGCGAGACAAAACCAACAACGGAAAGCAGGCCTTGGGAGCCGAATAAAGAACACCAAGTGGCACTCATGCTGCAAGGCAACAAGGCCTCTGTGTACATTGATGGTGAGTCGCTGGGGGAGGAAGAAGTGCCGTTAACAGATGAGAAGCCACTTGAGCTTTTTGCGTTTTGCTTTGGCGCGTGCGAATTTGGTAATGGTGATGAGGAAGAGGAGCCCAGTCCGGAGGAGATCGGCAAAAAACCTCGTGTGACGGTGACGAACGTCTTTCTGTACAACCGCCCACTGAATCCCACTGAGATGAGTGCAATCAAGGACAGGATCCCCGTTCCGACGAGCACTCCAGAACCACAAGTGAAAATTGCTCCCAAACCTGTCGCGCCTACTGTACCTGCGGTGCCTGCTGTACCTGCTGTGACCGCGGTGCCTGACCCATGGGAAGTACCAGCAGCACCGGGGAGGACAACTGTGGGGAGAACCGCCAATACCCAACATGCGCCAGCGGGACGCTTGACTTCTGCTGGGAATGAAGGGACGGCACGAGAAAAGGGTGATGGTGGGGCAAATGGTGATGCTGGTTCCGCGTACGGGAGGGTGCTGCTGCCGCTGCTGCTTCTGTTGGGACTGTGGGGCTTTGCGACTGCGTGAGGAGTGTGCGGCCTCAGTGTGGGACACTTGCGCCCTCCCCCACACCGACGCACATCCAGTAATGAATTACTCTCCGCAATTCTTTTCTTTTTTTGTGTTTTTTTTTTTTTTTTTTTCTCCCCCTACTTTTGCTTGTTGCCTTGGGGCAACCACTATGAACTTTTTTTCTCATTTTTAATGGTTTAATTTGTTTAAATTTTAAATTTTATTTTTCATCCCCCATCCCCTCTATTTTTTGCTTTTGGGGCAATTCATAAGGAAGTGATTTTTTCTTTTTTTTACTTTTTTCAATTGTTTCTTGCTGCACTCTTCCTGTGAGGGGTGCCGTGTGTTTCCCGCCCAACTGCTCCACTCGCACACCCACCGACACGCTCATGACGACGGCCCTGTGCGCCTCGCCTGCTGCACGCATGAGGAGGGGCCGCGACGAACGGCGCGCTGAGGGGCGGAGCACACATTTCTTTCCCTCTTGTTTTGTTTTTGGCGGTCAGGGCGGGCAGACACCCGCAGCGCCACACACACACAGCCACACCCTGCCGCTTTTAAAAAAAGTAATTTTGCTTGCTCTCTTTGACTTTCTCACTGTGTTTTTTTTCATGCGGTGGCGCACCCCTCGGTGTTGGCCTCGTGAGCATTTCTCTCTCCTCTGATGATTTTTTTTTTTTTTGCTGCGCTCACTCTCCCGATGGAGAGACGCGACTCCCGTCATGTCTGCGTGCTTCTCTCAGTCCCCACACACAAGAAGAGTGACTGTGCTCTGCAGGCCGCACTCACGCGCCGATGAAAGGGCAGAGGGGAGCAGCAACACGCAGATGACCCCATGAAATATAAACGATGTGCGGACACATGGAGGGTCAGGCGGTTGAAAGACACGTAAAGATATTTTTAATTTTATTTTCGGACAAAATATGCAGACAGTTCCTGGAGTAACATGGTAACCACGTGAAATTTTTTTTTTATTATTATTTGTGTGGAACAGTAATAGAGGACGACTTTTTTCTTTTTTATATAATTATTTTGTGCGAGGGGGTTAGTATATGATGAAAGGGAATTGTTTTTTTAATTATTTTGAATAAATTTTTTATGAATTGCCGCTGCTATGTCTGCAGTGCAATATCATGAGCTTGAGCAGTCTTTTTATTTCTGCCATGCACCTCTGCTGTACATTTTTGTTTGTGCGTCCCCTCACATGCTCCGCTCCTGTTTTTACTTCTTTGCTTCGTGTTTCTGCGGGCACACACAACCACATGCACACACAAAATGCAAATTGCAGTGGATTTGGATGCTTCTTTTGTAGCGGTTGCTGGCGGTTGCGGGTGGCTGCTGCTTCTTCCGTGGGCATGAAGGGAAGGAGGAGAGAGGGAGCGCGCACCGCGAGTCATTCTTTCCTGCGGGTGTGATGCGCGCGGTGGGCTGCGACTGCTGTGGAGGGCTGCATCCTTTCGGTGTGCACTTCTCCGCCGTTGTTCCGTGCGTTTGCGCATGTCATTTGTTATGCGCGTGCGTGCTGGGCATGTTTTTCCGGTGCGTTGAGTAGCCATCATCTGTCTATGGCGGCTTGTGTGAGTGAGCACCTGCGGATGAGGGTCAGGGCGTATGGAATGAGGGAATGGCTTGAGGAAAGGGGAATTTGATTTGGAGGGTATTTGGACCGGATTCATTTGGCTGCGGTGGACACATGCACGACGGATGCGTTTCTGCATAGTGGGAGAGGATGCGACAGGATTTTCCGAAGTGGCCCGTCAATGCAATTCGGGTTTCATAGCACTGGGGCACAGTGGTCTCCCTGCAATGGCTGGTGACGGACCCTAGTGGGCCGGTGTATTTATGCTGCTGCTGCTGCTGCTGCTGCTCGAGGAGGCGTAGAAGTTCGATTTGAGGTGAGCGGCGGAAGGGCCACACATCCCGCAGTGATGGTCGTCGTTGGCCCACCGGGTGCCTCTGAAGGTTTTGTTGGATGCAACGTCCTTATGCCCGTCTCTGGATGGCGGCATCCCTGATGCAGCCAACGAACGGGGCAGGGAGCGACGGCGAGACGCAAGTACGTGTGGATGTTTGGATCGGCCGGCACACCGCACGCTGAGCGCATGACACGGTGAGGGCCGGACCTAGAAAAGGGACACCGCGTGGGACGTCAATCCTCACTGCAGCGACCGCCACCGAATTCGGATTTGCTAGCACCTTCTGCGGTCCCTCTTCCTTCCCTCACTTCTGTGCCGAGGACTGTGCCGCGGGATCCAGCAGCGCGATGTTTGGCCGCAGGAACATGGCCCGAACAAATGATTTGTGGGAGGAGATGTGCACTGCGACGAGAAGGAAAAGAAAAAATGTTGCGAGACGACCACCACCACAAGACCGGAGTGAAGTTGTGTTTTGTCTGCTTGCGCGAGGGCAGCCTGCCACCTGGTCGGTTAGGAGGATTATTTTCTTTTTTTGCGTCGTTGCGCTCTCTTTTTATTCCTCTGGGTTTTTCTTGCGGACCTGCGAAGGGAGATTTGCAAGAAATTCCTGCGAGGCGTCCGTGCCGTCGTCGGAAAAGCGGATCCTCCCTTGAAAAACGCTACTTTTTAAATTTGTTTTGGGCGGGGAGTTCCTGTCGATTCAACGCGGCTTTGTTTTACGGATTTGATGCGTGTGTTTCCGAGCGGTTCGATCTGTGCTCCCAGCCCACTCGAATGTGGTGTGCGCGTCGACGTGAAGGTGCCTGCCAGCCGTTTTATTGCCTCCCCCGCTGTGGCTGCTGCCGCTGCCTTCCTCCCTTCCTGAGGTCCTGCGGCTTCTTGACAAGATGTTTTGGAGAAGGCGTTGCCGCTCTTATCGTCCATTGTATTTTGATTCTGGTGTCGCGGTCAGGAGACATTGAACGAGAGGGTTTGCTGCCCTTTTGTTTTATTTGTCCTCTCTGCCTGACGGCCAGTTCTACACAAACGTGCTCCTCGGCACCTCAGTTGGGACTGGCCATCGCATATGCGCCAACTTTCCGTTGCTTTTTTGCATTGGCGCAATTATTTTTATTTATTATTAACTGACGCCATTCTGTCCGGCGTGTCACTTTGATTGGATTGTGTGGGATTGCCCGCCAACACCATCAAACAAAACAGGCTGAAGAGTTTACTTATTAAAATGTCATCTTGTGCGCAGGTATTGTTCACATGTTCTGTTGATGCGCACTCAAACAGCGAGGAGTCCGGAACTATGCGTGCGTGGAATTTTTCCTGCCATGTGAGCTGCGGGCAGCACCGAGGGGCTGTCACCTTGACTCCGCAGAGTTGTTGTGTCTCTTTGCAGGGTTGGCAGGGGAATTTCATGCAGCCTGCTACTGCTGGTGTGTCCTCAAATGTTGTCACTCCATGCGAATAATGTGCTTTATCGAGTGAGGGGTTGATTGGGTTTGTGTGCACTCTGATTGTGTTTGCTACTTTGTGCGGGCACGCAACACTTGAGTGGTGGGAAAATGGAGCGGGGCGATGCATGGCTGTGTCTCGCCCATCGTTCAGTGCACGATGGTGTGGTGCACATTGTGGTGCTGACTCTGCGATGTGACTGCGGTCCCCTGCGCGGCAATGGTGGTGGGTGGAGGAGAGTGTTGACCCGCGGCGGGGCGGTGGGATCGTGCCTCCTTTTCTCTTTGTTCCTTCCCTTTTGTGAAGGTGTGCACTTATTTTTGGTGTCGGTGATGAGGCAAACAGACCGACAACGTGAATAAAACAAAATAAAAAAGGGCGATAGTGAGGCGGTGTTGTGGCCGATTGCATGTTGCGTTGCTGCGGGGGCGGTGGACCTCGACTGTTCCACCGACCGGCGTCGCAGTGCGGCTGCATGGCGCACCGATCGCCCCACTGTGCGAGTGCCACGCCCAACGCCATTGGGACTGCGGGACGAAACAGCCGCGAGTGTCCTTTGGAGCCGGCGGCACCTGCTGGCCGCAGTTGGGCGGTGCGAGTGGGACGCTTCACCGCACGGGTGTTGTGATGGCACCTCGCCGTGGCTCTTGTGATGGTTCCGACGCTGCAGCTCGACATGTGGTGGGGAGTAAAGTGTGGCCGCAGTGGAACATGAGCAGCACCGTAGAGGAAATCCTGCAGGAAAGGAACGCATTACCAAAATGAGGCTGAATGATTTCCTTCGGAATCATTTTGACGGCAGGGGCGTTGGGGAATTTAATGGGAACGTCTCTATGAAGGACCTTTTAAGTAGCCCCAATGAGTTCATCAAAGACAAAGTGTTATTGAGCACAATAAAGGCATCGTCGTCATACCAAGAGCTGAAAAAAGAGCGTGAAGAGTTTTACTTGATATTGGAGGC
Organism: Trypanosoma cruzi; assembly: GCF_000209065.1. Classification (NCBI taxonomy): domain Eukaryota; phylum Euglenozoa; class Kinetoplastea; order Trypanosomatida; family Trypanosomatidae; genus Trypanosoma; species Trypanosoma cruzi. Next base: position 117,067 of record NW_001849431.1, read on the forward strand.
TTTATGTAAGCTTGCAAAAGAATGTATTGTCACTCTCAGGCAATGGAGGGAATTTAAAAGAAAGGATACGGTCATTTCTCTTGCAAGGGCACAAATAAACACAGCCTACTCTTGTGTACTGAGAGAAGAGAGTCGGAAAGCAGAAGGGGCAAGGTGAGAACGAAAAGAACTGGGAATTGACGTTTCCACTGGGATTAAAGATGCGGTTTTTGAGGAAGAGTTCGCGTCATGGACATACAACTGAATGATTTTCTTACGATGGAATTGGACGGCAGGGGCGCTGTGGAAGCCAAACGGGATGTCTTGCGGGAGGAGTTTGTAAAGGCCTCCTACGAGGTATATTTGCGATGCGGGAGTATTGGGCGAAATACAGGCAACAGATGGTTACAAGAGGATGGAGAGGGCTGTAAGGGATGAAATGGATATGGAAGAAGATGTACACAAGCTTTAAAATAATGCTATTTACGATCTACTGAGGCGGCTGGCAGCTGCTGCGGAGGCAACGGCAAGTGTTCATGAAATCAATAAAAGGTTTTTGGATGCAGCCCTTGAGGAAGCGAGGAATCCAACGACGTCGAGCGCACCGATATACCTGGAGGGATGCTACGAGTCTGTGTACAATGCGAGGTGGCATCGTGTCGTGGAGGTTACTGGCGGCGAGGGGACGGGAATGGAAGTGAGGGAGGGGAAACCACCGCAGTCATGGACGTACAGGGCAGTTGGCCGAACCCTCGAAAAGGATGACGGTGTGGAGCAATCCGGTGCACCGCGTCTCAGGCTGATGGTGCTCACCTCGGACAAGGGATGGTCGTACTCGTGGAGAAAGGAAATTAAATCCACTCGTTACTGCTATGTTAACTGCGAGGTGGAGCGAGTGTGGCAGGTCGTCAAGGGCGATCTCACCAAGTGGTTCAACAGTCTTCCTGAGGAGCACTTTACGCCAATTCCGCACGCCTTGATTGGGACGCCCGGGATCGGGAAATCTTTGGCTGCCGGCTCGTATCTCCTCTACCAGCTGCTGCACTATGATGTCAGGAAACTCCCATTGGTTGCGTACGTTATTAAGAATTCAATATACCTGTTTGACAAGACTAAAAAAAACGGTATCAGACCTCGGAAGCGAGGCCGTTTTCGTGGATCTTTTGAAAGATCTTATTCTACGTGGTGTGAAGGGTTATATTATCTACGACTTGGCACAACAGGGGAGGGAACCGCATTTTGTTTTACCTTTCACTCTGTGGGGCATGATTGCGGTGACACCACCGAACAAAAACAACTTTAAAGGATGGAAGAAACAAAATGGACCAACTCGAATCATAATGAATTGCCCTGATGAGAGCGATGTGAGGGCATTATGCGTTTGGATGAAGCGCAATGAGCAAAGGAGACAAGGTGAATACTGGCGGGAGGTGAAGGGTCGCATGGATGAAGTGGGACCGATTCTTCGCGTCATTTTTAACGCGCAAAAATTTAATAACCGGAAAAACGATATCGACAAAGTCATAGATGTTGTTGACAGTTCCAATGCCAAGCATTACGTTGGCGGGATGAGTGACAAATTATGGGAGGCTGTGAATCCGTCTCACAAACTTGTGCAAATTGTCCGAGTGTCAGAGGATTCAATAAATGAAACATATCTCAATTCTCCAGCCTCCCGTGTGATTGCCAACAAAATGTATATTCATCTATCGACGAAAATGCATTCTAGGGAAATTTTTAAGCTACTCATGCATCCCGACGTCATTTTGTTATCTAACGTTTTGGAGATGTTAGGCACGGTCACGTTTATGTGTAGAGGTGCTGTGAATATAATAATAATAAAACTAAAGGAGTTGAAACCACCAGAAGGACGCGTGTTCCAGCTAGCGGCGCTGCAAAGGAACCCTGAAGGGCACCCTACTGAAGCTGTTGGATTACCGACAAAGCAAGGCGATCCTGGGAAGAATTTAGCAAGGTACAGGGTGATGTACAAATCAGTGTTCCCAAACTTTCCGCTGGTGGACGCCTTTTTCTTCATGGAGTCACCGCGGAAGACACTGGTTGGACTGCAGATGAATACGGCGGATGCTCACCACACCATACCCAGCACTGTGAATGAGTTCACTGAGCGTATGGCGGAATATTTTAATGGTTGGGAGGAATTATCCCGAGACATGTCGTGGGAGATTATTAATGTGCAGCACGCAGACAGCGCGCCGATGAGTGGTTGGCAGAGATGTGATGTCGTCAATTCCGATAATGTGAGCAAAAAGGAAAAGAAGGGGATTGCGATTTTCTGGAAGCAAAAGGTGCACCAGTACATAGCAGCAATATCATCCGGAGGCTTTAGAAGAGATACAGCTCTCCGAAGTGAGGAATAACCACCGAAATAGGAAAACAAATTGGGGAGTGTGAAAGGGGCGGTTTTGATTTCTGGTAAAAAGTACTGTGGGATATATATATTTTTGGATGCTTGTGTCTGAGCATGCGGTGCGGGATGCACCATCCCCAGGCGGCAGCACAGCACACATTCAAAAATGTCCACCGCTATCGAACTTAACAGCGACAGAAGAAAATTGGGGAGGGAAAGGGGTTGCCTGGTTTCTGGTGGAAAACATTGGGTGATTTTTATGTAGCATGTTAATTGTGTGTGCATACGGGGCATAATTGGAGAATTGCCCCGGTATGAAAAAACCATTATGGCTGGTGGTCTTACGGTGTTGCTGCATCCTTTTTTTAGGAGCTTCTGAAGAGAATGATCGCGGGAGACCTGGAGAACTTAATTGATGTATATGTATCCTGATAAAACTAATGCTCTTCTTTATGAGACTTTTCCTATCGTATGAATTTTGGGAAGGCCATGACCTTAAAGGGGCAGGGAACCGATAGCGGCCGGACAATTTTTTATTTTTATTTTAAGCTTACAGATACAGCCAGTTTGGTTTAAGGAAATGGCATTGGTTCCTTACACGGTTTCTGAGTGGTGTGATATTGGCGCCCGTCTCTGGGACCTGGTACGCCAATGTGGCGACACCCGGGTGCAGACAACGTTCATTAATGGTCATTATATGTCGGATGAGACGTTAACTGCGGCTCACTCATCGACATGCTTACGTCTGATTTTGGGAAATGTCACCAAGCCCTGGGAAGATTCGAGCCTTACGGGACATATTGCGAATCTCCGGGCGTTTCAATTAGCAAATTTTGAGAATCAATTGATCTTGCCCATCATGGGCGGCTGAGGGGAGTTGCAATGCACGCGGCTGCGGAAGGCCACACGCATTGTTTATCTCACGTTGACTGCCACTTTGGATGCTTTTTCTCGAGGCCGTGAATCCTTTCCAATTTACTTGGAGGTAATTGATTACACCAGTTGTGGAAGGTGTTTTCTCTCCATACGAGGATGGCGCACGGGAGACAAGGAAGAAAAAGAGCGACGCCTCGCCAAAGGAGCGGCCGCTGGAACGTTGACGAGACTCGGGATTGTCTGCACGGCCAGCTGCGTTTCCTTGGCAGGATGTTCCTTGAGGCGTTCATTGGTCCGAGAGTGAGGTGCACGCACGGGCAGACACCGCGGCAACAGTGTCATTGGTTCTCCGTTGCACGAATGAGACTGCGGACACCAGGCGTGGCAGGTGACGTCCTCTGCGAACCTCCTCCCTTTTCTGTTTCACACCTTGGCATTTTCTGCATGTGGTCACCGCTCCAACTGGCCGTCTTCTGTGAAACGAGAGCCGCCTGTATTCTTCGCCATCGCATTAAAGAGTCGTGAGGAGGGTTTGAGGGTGCGTTGAGGAGCCATGTGGCCTCTGCGAGCATTTCCACTGTTTTTCATAGGTGTTGAATGTTGGATTGCCGAAACGCACCTTGAGTGCTTGCCTTAGAAGCTCGCATGACTGGGCGGCAAACGTGTTCGTGGAGGTGCAGGAGGGCCACGCCATTGGGAGGAGGAAGAGTGAATGGGTGGGTGGGTGGGTGTGTCTGTGGCCCATATGTGGTGCTTGACTGGTGCTTCACGTTGTTTGGTGTTATTATCATTTGCATCCACAAAGAATGGCTTTGGGTGCTGCTTCTCCTAACTATCTTTCTTTGTCTGTGTGCTGCGTGTTTGTGGGCATGGCTCTTCTTCCGTGCTGTGCATTTGCCGCGCTAGCTGTCGATGGTCTGTGTGAAATATGTGATGATTTGCGGCATTTTGTTGGATTGTGCTTTGATGTTTGCCGCAGGGTGACAGCCAGATTGGAGGCGTTGCTTTTTCTTTACTGTGATCACGTGCGATGTGTATGGGAGGCCTCTCGGGGAAGCGCCAGCCAACCTTGTCGTGGAACATATGTATTATGCCACACCATTTATTGACGTGGAATGAATTGGGGTTTTGCATATAAGCTTCTGTGCATTCTTGCCGTGGTGCTCCTCATGCAGAGCCCGGGCGTCACGGATGGTGCATGTGGCAGGCAGAACCTCGTGCATGGCGGAATGAAGAGACGAGGGGCTGATTGTTTGGTTGTTAGCGACGAGTCCTGTCTCACTGCTTGGAGGGGACTGTCGTTTGCTGGGGCAACCTGTTTTGTGTGTCCAGACACTGCTTGCGCCGAGTGGCGGGGTGCCATTTTGGTGTGTTTGCGGCACCGTCAAGCGGGGCGGCAGAGCGTGACGTTTACGGACTGTGTGCCTGTGAGCCGATGAACGTGGTTGGAAACGTGTTTGAGGAGAATCCGCGAAAGGAGTGAAATGCGTTTGGCGGTGCTGCTGTTCGAAGTGCGAGGGAGGAAGAAAAACAATTGCTTTCTGACATGTCGGTGAGTGTGCCACGGCCACCAATGTGTTTTCAGTGAGAGGGGCAGGAGGGAGTGAGACGGAGACTGTGCGCACCCGCTGCGATGTGTGGTGCGACAGGATGCGATTGCCATTGTGAAGGGTGTAACGGCCGTCATGCGTGCAGCAGAGCGTCATCTGCGTGTCTGCAGAGCGTGTATGTGCCGCGAGGAGGTGCAGGCGACCTCTCATCATTGGGCTGCTGAGGCCGTTTTTCCTCTCTACTCAGCGGGAGAAGCAACTCTTCTTGCAGGCGATGTGCTGCTCTGTATCGATGCCCCAACGGGTTGTCACGCAGCCGTGTCGTTGCAGTGCAACTCTCGTGCTTCTCACTGCACACGCGGCTCCCTGTCGCTTGGCTTATTTGCAGGGCCATGGCCTGCGGTCCCCATTGGGAGGCTGCCCAATTGTTTTTCTTAATTTTTGTGTGCTGTTGAGAAGTGCTGGGGAGAATAATGGCTGCGGGGACGCTGATGGTGTGGTTCGCTTTGAGTGGTGGCGGTGTGTACTGCTGTTGTGTTGCCTTTTTTCCGCTGTTTTTTGTTGCTTTCCTTCAAGAAGGAAGTTACTACCAAACGCTAAACGCTATTGTGAAATTCGAAGGTACTGAAAGGACCAACAACAGCACACACACCGCCCACACACATATTTATATGCTCTCACGTGTTGCTGCTGTGAAGGCACCCCGCACACACAACCGTCGCCGCGTGACCGGATCCAGCGGAAGGAGGGAAGGAGGAGAGAGTGAGCCGCAGAGGCCCAACATGTCCCGGCGTCACTTCTATTCTGCGGTGCTGCTTCTACTCCTCGTCGTGATGGTTTGCGGCGGCAGTGGAGCTGCGCACGCTGTGGAGAGAAACTCAGGGGATTTGCAACTGCCGCAGGAGATCGCCATGCTTGTGCCGAATAAGACGCAGGTGGTACCAAAAAGTGGTGGTGAAGGCAAAGTGAAGGATATCTTTGCTTCACCCGCTCTCGTCCGTGCTGGTGGAGTGATGATTGCATTTGTCGAAGGCCGCACCAAAAATAAACTTTTTCCAGAAGTGATTGATCTCAGTTCTTCTGATATTGTTGCCGGTTACATCAAGGCTCCAGAGACATGGCAGTCTCTTGTTGCTGAGGTAACCAAAGATGACTGGCAGGCACACACTGTCCTTGAGAGTGCGAATAATAGTAATCATCGTGTGGGTGTTGCGAGGCTACCCACCGGAATTACAAGGGGCAATAAAGTGTTTCTGCTAGTGGGGAGCTATGAAGAGAGGCGTGAAATTGATGATTATATTTGGAAGGCCGAGGCATGGAACATTAAAGTGATTGAGGGTGAGGCCACGCAGTCCACGGAAGTTCAGCCGACTCAACCGATCAACTGGAGTGAACCCAAACCGCTGTTCCAAACTGACTCTCCTAATAATAAAGGTGACCTAAAGGAATTTTTGGGTGGTGGTGGCTCAGGAATTGTGATGGGGAATGGCACACTTGTGTTTCCCCTGACGGCAAAGGATGAAAGTAATAAAGTTTTCTCCCTAATCACTTATTCGACGGACGACGGCCAAAAGTGGGAGATACCAGGGGGCGTTTCTTCTGTGGCATGCCGTTCCCCCCGCGTCACCGAATGGGAGGAGGGAACACTTCTCATGGTTACTTATTGCGAGGATGGCCGCAAGGTGTTTGAGTCGCGTGACATGGGGAAAACGTGGACGGAGGCTTTTGGGACACTCCCAGGCGTGTGGCTCAAATCAGGTCCAGAACTTCCGGAAGTAAGTTTGCGTGTTGATGCTCTCATCACCGCGACCATTGAGGGAAGGAAGGTCATGCTGTACACTCAGAAAGTGAGGCATTTTCTGGAAGTGGATGAACCCAACGCACTCCACCTTTGGGTCACGGACAACAACCGCACTTTTCATCTTGGACCGTTTTCTGTGGACTGTGCTGAGAATAAGACGTTTGCCAACACCTTGCTGTACTCGGATGATGCGTTGCACCTTTTACAAGCGAAGGGCGATCATGAAAGCACAGCCGTTTCACTTGCCCGCCTAACGGAGGAGCTGAATACGATCAATTCTGTCCTTAGTACTTGGGTACAGTTGGACGCTTCCTTCTCCGAGTCGTCTATACCCACGGCTGGTCTGGTTGGATTCCTGTCCAATACGACGTCCAGTGGAGACACGTGGATCGACGGGTACCGTTGCATGAATGCAACGGTGACGAAGGCAGCGAAGGTTGAAAATGGTTTCAAGTTCACGGGGCCTGGGTCCAGGGCAACATGGCCCGTAAACAGTCGGTGGGATATTAAACAGTACGGCTTTGTGGATTACAACTTCACTATTGTGGCGATGGCGACTATACACCAGGTTCCGAGTGAGAGCACTCCTCTGCTGGGTGCGAGTCTGAGGGGCAATAAGAGGACGAAGTTAATTGGTTTGTCGTACGGTGCGGGCGGTAAGTGGGAGACAGTGTATGACGGGACAAAAACAGTACAGGGTGGCACTTGGGAGCCGGGGAGAGAATACCAGGTGGCGCTCATGCTGCAGGACGGCAACAAGGGCTTCGTGTACGTGGATGGTGTGCTTGTGGGGAACCCGGCGATGTTACCAACACCTGAGGAGCGGTGGACTGAATTCTCACATTTCTACTTTGGGGGCGACGAGGGAGACAGCGGCAGCGATGCGACGTTGACGGACGTCTTTCTGTACAACCGCCCACTGAGTGTCGGTGAACTAAAAATGATCAAGGAAGTTGAAGATAAAAAAGAAAAGGGAAGCGGTGACAGTGAAGATAAAAAAGAAAGCGGTGACAGTGAAGACAAAAAAGAAAGCGGTGACAGTGAAGACAAAAAAGGAAGCGGTGACAGTGAAGATAAAAAAGAAAGCGGTGACAGTGAAGATAAAAAAGAAAGCGGTGACAGTGAAGATAAAAAAGGAAGCGGTGACGGCGCATTCACACCAGCGGTGTCCAATGCCACGACACACACAGCAGAGGAGGAGACCGTAAACCAGTCGGCATCTGGAACATTTTCAATTACCGACAGTACTGAGGGTGACGTGAGCTCTGATGAGAATGGGGAGACGACGGGAGGAGCTGATGGGCAAGAGGAAGATATCCAGCCACAGGACGGGGAAGCAAATGCTGCGGCACTCGGCTTCGCACTCAAAAGCAGTCTTGGAACTTCGTCGCAGTGGGATGGCAGCGTTGCTGGCACCATGCGTGAGAGCAGGGTGCTGCTGCCATCGCTGTTCCTTCTGTTGGGACTCTGGGGGTTTGCGGCTCTGTGAGGAGTGTGCGGCCTCAGTGTGGGACACTTGCGCCCTCCCCCACACCGACGCACATCCGGTTATGAATTACTCTCCGCAATAAACAATACCTTTTTTTTTTATTATTGCTTGTTGCCTTGGGGCAACCACTATGAACTTTTTTTCTTTTCTACTCTTCCCTCTTTCAATTGTTTGTTGCTTCACTCTTCCTGCGAGGGGTGACGTGTGTTCCCGCCCAACTGCTCCACTCGCACACCCACCGACACGCTCATGACGACGGCCCTGTGCGCCTCGCCTGCTGCACGCATGAGGAGGGGCCGCGACGAACGGCGCGCTGAGGGAGCCGTGACGTGTGGGCGTGCGACGAGGGCCGGTGGGGCGGAGCACACATTTCTTTCCCTCTTGTTTTGTTTTTGGCGGTCAGGGCGGGCAGACACCCGCAGCGCTACACACACACAGCCACACCCTGCCGCCGTGTTTTTCTTTTTTTTTTTTTGCTGCGCTCATACTTCCAATGTAAAGACACGACTGCCGTCATGTCTGCGTGCTTCTCTCAGCCCCCACACATACACACGAGTGACTGTGCTCTGTAGGCCGCACTCACGCACGCCGATGGGAGGGCTGAGGGGAGCAGCAACACGCGGATGACCCGTGAAATATAAACGATGTGCGGACACGTGGAGGGTCAGACGGTTGAAGACACGTAACATATTTTTAATTTGTGGACAAA
>NW_001849432.1:0-1235 GCF_000209065.1 Trypanosoma cruzi
TCTCCAGCGAGGTTGCTGCAGAATTTTTAGAACTGTGCACGGATGCGGGACTCACCTTGGTTAACACCCCTGGTGCGATCACGTATGCCCGTGGCACAAGAGAACGATCCTGTATCGATCTGACATGGTCAAAGCATTTGACTGTGTCGGATTGGTCAGCTTCAGTGTCGCCGCTTAGTGATCATTATATGCTGACATTTACGCTGCATCAGGCATTTAAGGATACCATACCTTCGGCACCTAAGTTTTTCTACAGTTGGGGGAAGTGCAAGTGGGATTTATTCGTCAAGGACCTCGACGCACAACTTCCGGCATACGACTATAAAAAGCAGTCCACCGGCATTAAGGCTTTCACGAGAGCGCTTATAACTTCGTATCGACGACATTGCCCCCGCGGCATGCACAAGGACGGTCCCAGGCTTTGGGACGACACTCTCATGGAGGCAGAGCGGATTGCTACCGACAGCAAGGCCCGCTATCTACAGTTACCGACGCCCGACCGTGAGGCAGAAATGCAACGGACAAGGAGTCAATTCTTCCTCCTACTCCGAGAGCGCTTGCGCAACACGTATCTACGTCGTGTCAGCAAGTTAAATCCAGGCGAGCCACTCGCATGGAAATACATTTCCGGACGAAAAAAGGCATCACTTCCATCTCCCACATCAATTTTATTAGGAGATGGTCAACACACTTACAAAACAGCAAGGAGAGCAGCGAATGCTCTCAATCGCATCTTTCTTCCATTTCACCCCTCTCACAAGGCAGTTAGGTTTTCCAAAGACATCAACAGACGGAGTGCATCTTTGAACATTAATGCTTCCTTTCTTTTTGGGCAGCAGAACAACAACGAGTCTGCCGCCACATTTACTTCAGGTTCTTCACTCTCATCTAGTTCTGAGCCACAGGATAAAAATGAAGCTGCCACCACATCCGGTTTAGTTGCTTATCTTCACTCCCCTCTTGATGCACCTTTTAATCGTACGGAACTGCTTGCTGCGCTACGTAATACGCCGTATGGCAAGGCCCCCGGACCGGATGAAGTCTGCAGTGAGGCACTGCGACATATTTCGTCAAAGGGCCTCCGATTCCTTCTTCGTTGCATTAACCACAGTTGGACGACCGGTACGATTCCGGTTGAGTGGAGACGCGCTACCATCGTTCCACTCTTTAAACCCGGTAAGTCGCCGGAACTGCTTGAGTCATATCGACCCATCAGCCTTACCTCCATTGTGAGT
>NW_001849432.1:1335-6991 GCF_000209065.1 Trypanosoma cruzi
CTGATACACGAAGTGGAGCATAATAGAAATCACTATTTCCAAGTGAGCCTTCCCAAGAAGAGCGGTATTGGCAATCAACTCCACTACAGACCCCATCGGACCCTGCTGGTGCTGGTTGATTTCAGCAAGGCTTTTGACTCCATAGATCATCGAGTCCTCAGTCGCTTGCTGGCTAATATTCCGGGGGTGAATTGTAGAAGGTGGCTTAGAAACTTTCTATGTGGTCGCTACGCGAAGACACGAGTTGGCCACAGACACAGCGATCGGCGTCCCATGCTGCGAGCAGCCCCTCAGGGGTCCGTGCTGGGACCGTATTTGTTCTCCCTTTACGTACACCCACTTCTCAGTCTGCTGAACAGCTTTGCGGGTGTCACAGCAGACATGTATGCGGACGACCTCTCTATTATTGTTAAGGGGCAGTCCCGGGAAGACGCCATTCCCACTGCCAACATGGTTCTTCAAAAACTGCATGCGTGGAGTCAGGAAAATGGCCTGGCCATCAACCCGTCAAAGCGTGAAGCTGCTTGGTTCACACTATCCACGCACACGGAGTCAGATTATGATCGTAAAGGAAAGTGGCCGCTGGTAGTGGCTGGATGTCAAACCCCAGCCATGACCATGGGGGCATCGCGAACTACGAAGCTTCTCGGCATGGATCTCGATCCACGACTGACGCTAAATGTGGCGGCCACCAAGCAATGCGCTGCCACTTCGCAACGGATATCGCAGCTACGCTGCATAGCGCACAAAGAGGCGGGACCATCTCCACATGACCTACGCACGTTCGTCATTGGATACGGTGCCTCCAAATTACGCTATGGCAGCGAGCTCACATGGGCAGTAGCGACGGATTCAGCGAAGAATGAGACGCAGAAGACGTACGCAACTCTAGCACGCATTGTCAGCGGAGTTCCGAGCAATGTTGACCCGGAATCCGCACTGCTGGAGGCTAATATGCCGCCGCTCCACGTCCTTTGCCTGCGCGCGCGGCTCTCAATATTTGAGAACACACGCGCATGTCAGATGGACTGGATGCGGAGACCCCCGCCTGAGCCACCACCTCGCGCTGGTTTCCGCATCTCGCCATTATCTCGGGACGAGCTATATGCCTTGGTAGACGCATACGCAAAGGACTATGGCATCACCGAGAGCTCACCACGCGAAGAGCGGTTCTTTCGCAGCTCCATTCCTCCCTGGTTTGCGGCCTCCGCTCGCCGGGCCACCATCGGTGTGGAACTTCCGATAGACCACTCAATAACTGACGAAGAAGAGCTGATAAGGGAAAAGCGCAGAGTCAGCGAAGAGGCTTTGGCGCTGCACAGCCACCGCTCGTGGATACTCGCAACGGATGGCGGTGTCGACGTTCCCAAGTCAGCAGGGGTTGGAATACTGCTTTCATCCCTCAACTCATCGGAGATAATAGAAAAGGCCAGCATAAACTGCGGTGCACGCCCATGCAGCTACAGGACGGAATCCCGTGCGCTGCTTCTAGCCCTAGAGAAGCTGATGATCCCTCTTATCCGCCACAGGCGTAAAACCCTGCTTGTGGTTACGGACAGTCAGTCTCTTCTAGCGGCTCTAAACAAGGGCCCGCTCAGTCAGACAGACTGGACGGAGGATCAGATCTGGCAGCGTCTCTTAACACTGACGTGTGCTGGCTGGTCCGTGCACCTGCAGTTTTGTTACGGACATTGTGGAGCACATGCTAACGAGCTTGCAGATCAGTATGCGACGCAGACTATGGCAACCGGACAATACACGGAGCAAGGAATCGCACCTTTGTGGCATACGGATCTGCTGACATGTTTTACTACCCAGCTCACCAACAAGTGGCGTAGCACCATTCGTCAAGACACTCATCGCTACTTGCTTTGCGGCACAAGGCCATCAGATCTCAGCGGTAAGGACCTGATCACTCAGGAAGTTCTACACCGTCAGGAACTGGTTCACCTCGCAAGGGCAAGGTGCGGGGAATCTGAGCTCTGGGGCCGACTATACTGGGCCGTGAGAGATTGCACAAACCAATGCCGATTCTGCAACATCTCACCGGAACAGTCTGCATATATGCGCTCTAACAACGATCCAACTGCACCGGGGACGGACACTGTTCCCCCGTCGGCGAGGGAGGAAGACGTCTCTCCAGTAAGGAGACGGACCCTCACACGCCGTCGGAAGGAGAAATGTCCGCACTGTGATTCCACATTGACGGGATTCTCGGGTCTCGTCAGTCACTGTCGGTCATTTCATCCGGAACATCCTCCACCGCTTCCCGAGCTCAAATGTGATTTCTGTGACATGGTTTTCCCCACACGGAGAAGCACCGCACAGCACAGAAGTCGCTGCGCACACAACCCAGACGCCACACGGCATCGAAACAGCAGTGCCAGGAGGTGATCTCTGCTGCCGCAGGATCAGCCAGCTTCCACAAGCACGCCAATTGGCCCGCAGGAAACCTTGCACCATCTGCTTCTAGAATGTCCAGGCACCTTGGCTGTGCGCCAACGGCTGGGCATTGAACAGGACCTTCGCCTCGGAAAGTTCTCTCAATGGCAGTTGCTTCATAGCAGGAAACTTTTGTCGTTGCTCGACCACCTCTTCGGCACTCAGATGGCATTGTATAGCTAGACGCGCTGGTAAGAGTAGAAAAAAAAAAAACGGCAATGGCACGAAGAATTCTCAACAGCCTGTGGTAGGGGGTATTCAAGCGAAGAAGGACACTGGCATGAAAGCTGTCGCTTCAACGGGTGGAGGGGAAAATTCACGATTAACAGTCACGACAGTTGAAGAAATGAGTGATGCGACAAAGAAAGGTAACAGTGAAAGTAGTACCGCGGCCCTGCGGTCTGATGCTGGTACAGAAGGCACTCCAACCACCAATCATCCGAGCCGACTCTCCACTGAAGGCGCCACACCACCCGAAACGACTTCCGATGGTGAAGCTGCATCAGCCAACAAATACGATACGGTCTCTCAGAGTGCAGGATCCACAACAGCGCCAACCACAAACGCCAAAACAGGTGATAAGACGAAGCCTGTCGACAGTGACGGCAGCACCGCGGCCTCCCACACCACCTCCCCTCTTTTGCTTCTTGTTGTTGTTGCGTGTGCGGCTGCTGCTGCGGTGGTGACCGCGTGAGAGTGTGAGAGAGCCGTGCACCGCCTGCACACACACTCTTCCTTCTCTCACTCTCTCTGTGTGTGTGTCCCCTTGCATGGACTCTCGCCCTCACCTCACTCCACGAGGCACACACAATAATGTGCCCATTGTATATATGCATGCACACCCATGCAGGCCCGTTGGTGCTCTCTTTTGCACCACATGCACCGCTGCCGTCCTGCATGGCTGCATGGGCGGAGCACCGTGAGTTTTTTTAAATTCTTTTTTTTTGTTTTCATTAAAATGTTTTGTTTTATTTATTTTTTAATCTCGCCATTCTCAATCCTTCTTTGCTTTTTTGCTTTTGGGGGCAATGAGAGTGGACGCGTTTTCTTTTCTACTCTTCCCTCTTTAATTGTTTCTTCCGCACTCCTCCTGTGAGGGGTGCCGTGTGTTTCCGCCCAACTGCTCCACTCGCACACCCACCGACACGCTCATGACGACGGCCCTGTGCGCCTCGCCTGCTGCACGCATGAGGAGGTGCCGCGACGAACGGCGCGCTGAGGGAGGGGTGACGTGTGGGCGTGCGACGAGGGCCTGTGGGACGGAGCACACATTTCTTTCCCTCTTGCTTTGTTTTCTTGCGGCCAGGGCTGGCAGACACCCGCAGCGCCACACACACAGCCACACCCTGCCGCCGTGTTTTTTGCTTTTCGTGTTCATTTCACGCGCTGGCAGTCCCGTCAGCATTTCTCTCCCTCCTGATGATTTTTTTTTATTTTGCTGCGCTCACTCTCCCGACGGAGTGACGCGACTCCCGTCGTTTCTGCGTGCTTCTCTCAGTCCCCACACACACGAGTGACTGTGCTCTGCGGGCCGCACTCACACGCCGATGAGAGGGCTGAGGGGAGCAGCAACACGCAGATGACCCCATGAAATACAAACGATGTGCGGACACATGGAGGGTCGGACGGTTGAAGCACACGCAACCATCTTTTTAATTTTCTTCTCCGGGCAAAATATATACGGACAGCTTGGTGTGGCCACACGGCAGCCAGGCGATTTTTTTCTTATTTTAAAATTTGTGTGGAACAGTAATGGACGATTTCTTTTTATTTATAATTATTTTGTGTGATGGGGTTTGTATAAGACGAAGGGGAACGTTTTTTTTTTGTTTTAAAAATAAATCTTGTGTGGATTGCCGCTTCTTGGGCTGCAGTGCAGTCATGAGTTTGAGCGGTCTTCTTCTTGTTTCTGCCACGCACCTCTGCTGCACAATTTTATTTTGTACGTCCCTCCACACACTCTGCTCCCTCTTTTCTACTTCTTTGCTTTGTGTTTCTGCAGGCACACACAAGATGCACGTTGCAGTGGATTTGAATGCTCCTTTTGTAGTGCATGCTGGCAGTTGCGTGTGGCGGCTGTTGTCCTCTTCCGTGGCCATGAGGAGAGGGGAGGAGAGGGAGTGCGCACCCTGAGTCACTTTTCCTGCGGGTGTGATGCACCGCTTGTGGCTGGTGTGGTGGGTGCTTGCTCCGTGTGCGTTGTGTGGTGGCCGCGGTGTTTTGGCCATTTCCCTGGGGCTGTAGCGATGAGCTGGGGGAAATGGTGGTGGATGTCTTCTCCTCCTGCATGGTGGGTGGCTGCTGACGTTGTGTGCCTTCCTTGCGTGGATGCCGTCTCGTGGTGTGTGAACTGTGCGGCTGGGCCTGCTGCCCTCTCGCTGTATCCGCTGCGTTCCGTCCCTCTCCCTCCTGTTCCATTCCTTTTCCTTCTGGCTCACGTATCGGTTCACTGAGTCCAGCAACTCCTCTACGGGTGATGGTAACTGCGATGATGACGATGGTGACGGTGCGGCTTCGTGTGGTGTGCGCCGTGTTGGTCCTTGCGCCCTTGTATTGCTGCAATTCTGTGTGCGTGACGGCTGCTGGGAGTGCTGGACATGTATCTGATGATGCGGATGCGGTGGTAGTGCCGGTGGATGTGTCGTGTGCTCCGAGTGACGGCAGCCTGAGCTATCGCGTGTGGATGTGTGTGGGCGTGGAAGAAGTGTTTCGCAGCCAGTGCTGAGGCTCAGTATGAGAATTACACTTTCAGTGGCTTTGGTGTGCGCATGCATGGCAGGAATGGTGAGCTGGGTGCTGTGTGCCATGTGGCCAGTGCGGTGCACACATGTCGCAACTGTGCTGCCGGCTGTGCAATGGAATAGGAAGGGGCCACCGTTGCCTTCACGATGAATGTGACGACACATAAATGCGCCGGCCCTTATGAATTGTGGTGGCGTCAATTTTTCCCGATGGAACCATCCATCCGCCTGCACGGAGCGGCGATGCTGACCGGACAGGTATCCGTCAGTTGCCGCCGCCCCGTGAAGGGAAGGATGACACAAAATCTGGTGGGACAACTGCGCCGCCAGTGAATGCTGAGCCGTCACGTCAGAACGAGGATTGGCGACAGTCTGCGGCGGCTGACGCTCCCAACACCGTCGATCCGAGTCCCGCATCCAACACGGCGACCAACATTTACGAGACGAAGCCTGAGTTCGCCTTTGTTCGGAAC
>NW_001849432.1:7091-14842 GCF_000209065.1 Trypanosoma cruzi
CTGACTCCACGCATGCAGTTTTTGAAGAACCATGTTGGCAGTGGGAATGGCGTCTTCCCGGGACTGCCCCTTAACAATAATAGAGAGGTCGTCCGCATACATGTCTGCTGTGACACCCGCAAAGCTGTTCAGCAGATTGAGAAGTGGGTGTACGTAAAGGGAGAACAAATACGGTCCCAGCACGGACCCCTGAGGGGCTGCTCGCAGCATGGGACGCCGATCGCTGTGTCTGTGGCCAACTCGTGTCTTCGCGTAGCGACCACATAGAAAGTTTCTAAGCCACCTTCTACAATTCACCCCCGGAATATTAGCCAGCAAGCGACTGAGGACTCGATGATCTATGGAGTCAAAAGCCTTGCTGAAATCAACCAGCACCAGCAGGGTCCGATGGGGTCTGTAGTGGAGTTGATTGCCAATACCGCTCTTCTTGGGAAGGCTCACTTGGAAATAGTGATTTCTATTATGCTCCACTTCGTGTATCAGGTGTGCCAGCTGCATCGTCGTAGTACGCATGCTACGATATGCATACTGGTGGGGGTGCGGCGTCCACACCCAAAGCAATCTCTTCAGTACCATTTTCCCAGCAACCTTACTCACAATGGAGGTAAGGCTGATGGGTCGATATGACTCAAGCAGTTCCGGCGACTTACCGGGTTTTAAGAGTGGAACGATGGTAGCGCGTCTCCACTCAACCGGAATCGTACCGGTCGTCCAACTGTGGTTAATGCAACGAAGAAGGAATCGGAGGCCCTTTGACGAAATATGTCGCAGTGCCTCACTGCAGACTTCATCCGGTCCGGGGGCCTTGCCATACGGCGTATTACGTAGCGCAGCAAGCAGTTCCGTACGATTAAAAGGTGCATCAAGAGGGGAGTGAAGATAAGCAACTAAACCGGATGTGGTGGCAGCTTCGTTTTTATCCTGTGGCTCAGAGCTAGATGAGAGTGAAGAACCTGAAGTAAATGTAGCGGCAGACTCGTTGTTGTTCTGCGGCTCAGAAATACAAGAGATAAGAGAGGTGGAAGAAACTAAGCTAGAAGTAGCGGCAGACTCGTTGTTGTTCTGCGGCTCGGAGCTAGAAGAAGTAGAAGAAAATGAAGTAAATGAGGCAGCAGACTCGCTGTTGTTCTGCTGCCCAAAAAGAAAGGAAGCATTAATGTTCAAAGATGCACTCCGTCTGTTGATGTCTTTGGAAAACCTAACTGCCTTGTGAGAGGGGTGAAATGGAAGAAAGATGCGATTGAGAGCATTCGCTGCTCTCCTTGCTGTTTTGTAAGTGTGTTGACCATCTCCTAATAAAATTGATGTGGGAGATGGAAGTGATGCCTTTTTTCGTCCGGAAATGTATTTCCATGCGAGTGGCTCGCCTGGATTTAACTTGCTGACGCGACGTAGATACGTGTTGCGCAAGCGCTCTCGGAGTAGGAGGAAGAATTGACTCCTTGTCCGTTGCATTTCTGCCTCACGGTCGGGCGTCGGTAACTGTAGATAGCGGGCCTTGCTGTCGGTAGCAATCCGCTCTGCCTCCATGAGAGTGTCGTCCCAAAGCCTGGGACCGTCCTTGTGCATGCCGCGGGGGCAATGTCGTCGATACGAAGTTATAAGCGCTCTCGTGAAAGCCTTAATGCCGGTGGACTGCTTTTTATAGTCGTATGCCGGAAGTTGTGCGTCGAGGTCCTTGACGAATAAATCCCACTTGCACTTCCCCCAACTGTAGAAAAACTTAGGTGCCGAAGGTATGGTATCCTTAAATGCCTGATGCAGCGTAAATGTCAGCATATAATGATCACTAAGCGGCGACACTGAAGCTGACCAATCCGACACAGTCAAATGCTTTGACCATGTCAGATCGATACAGGATCGTTCTCTTGTGCCACGGGCATACGTGATCGCACCAGGGGTGTTAACCAAGGTGAGTCCCGCATCCGTGCACAGTTCTAAAAATTCTGCAGCAACCTCGCTTGGAGAAGTCTCCAAGAATGGCTCCCACTGTGGGTGATGCATGTTGAAATCCCCGCACAGCAGGAGCGGCGTCGAGGCTGGAAGGCAGTTTACTAACCGCCTGAAGGATTGCGTTACTTGCGGTGGTGGTCTCATATAGGCACTCGCTACAATAAGATCACGGTTCTGGTCCAGAGCAACCTGGACCACCACCACTTCAAGGCTGGTGTCATGCTGGGGGATGGTGAGAGGTATACGCTTGGAGCGGAGAGTTTTCCGCACCAGCACCGCCACACCGCCTCCCTTGCCGATGCGCGACTGTGCATAGAGCACATAATCTCCAGTATGCATGCTGGCGATCCGCTCTGACGACTTCCATGTCTCCTGGATGGCTATTATGTCTGCTCCTTGCGCCATTAATGTTGCGAATTTTGACGGCGTGAGGCAAGAAACGTTCATCTGGAGTACTGCTACGGGGCCTGGGTTCTGCTCAATGCCTCCGCTTAGCAGTAGCTTTTGTCGTTGTGCGTCACATACGGCACGCAAACGGTATGTATAGCGCTGATGAGTGCCGATGGAATTCAGCAGCGGATACAAATACCGCTCCGCGGGCAGCCATGTAAATGGCTCCATCTGGTGCCCTTCCGACCCGTTTGTGCGGCGCCTCCTGCCTCTCCGCGGGAAGCGGATGGGCAGCAGGCGCTTGGCTTCCTCTCTAGCAAAGAGTACTAGACCCTGGCACCACGTTGAGGTGGCCGGCTGAGCCAGGGAATCGCGCTTGGTTTTTTTTTTTTTTTTTTTTCTTCTCTTACCAGTCGTAGTAACTACACCTCAATTGTGCAGCTCTGGTAAGCGTACGAAGGAATTCAGTAGCAAGGATAACCTTACTCCGCGGGCAGCCACTATAGAATGGCTCCAACATCTGCCCTTCCGGCCCGTAAAACTAAGTAACAACTACTCATCGGGTTTGAAGCATGAACAGCAGGCGCTTAGCTTCCTCTCTAGTAAGAGTACTAGACCCTGGCACCACGTTGAGGTGGCCGGCTGAGCCAGGGATCGCGCTTGGTCGTAGCTTCCTTCATAGCCTGAGTGTGTTTGTGTGCAAGAAATCAAATTAAAATCTAAAAAGCATCAAAACAGAACGTGGCAAAGAAGTGGGTGGCGCCACCAGCCACAGTGTAACACATCCGCTTCGTCGTAACCGCCACAGTAATTACTCTCACCGTCCACAACGGCCCAAAAAATGTGAGGCCACATACAGAAGCAGAGAATTTGACGGTTGCGCACGGGCCAAGACGCTCTCCGGCAAACGGCACCAAACAACAGACAGAGAGGAGAAATTAAAGGCAAGCAGAATACCAATTGCTGCGGGATCCTTGCAAGCACCGCTCCCTCACTGTAGAACCTTTAAAGCGTTCCTTGCTGCAACATCCCCCACCACCCTCGGCGTGTCGGTGAATTTTCCCGTTCACCGGAAGAAAAACGGCGGGATGCTTCGGCAGTGGTCGAAGACACACAGAGCGCACCGTCGACGCGATCAGCGAGCGCAGACCCTCGTGAAGTGCGATCCCACAACCGCGATCCCTCCATTTACTCTCCTGGACGTGGAGAAGGCATAAATGTCCTCCTCTCTACAGTAGTCCTGAAACGCAAAAAAAATCCGCAGGACATCCCGCGCAGCCACGGCCTCCTCAGCAGCCCGACAGTCCACGCCGACGCACCGCTCCTCAAGAGGTCGCCAGGCCCGGTAAGGCAAGCAAAAGGAGAGCAGCATTTTGGTCAGGGCGTTCAGAAAAATGAGGCCCAGCGGTCGGATGAGCGCGGCCCATCCACGTCCTCCACTCAACAGACCCAACACACAGTCGAATCACACACCCGAAAAGAGCCGTGGTGCCTAACAAAATAGCATGGTCAATAGCACCTCGTGCTCTCCTCAATGTGGTGTCATGGCACACACGAGGCATCACAATAAGAGGCAAATAATTGCATTCCATCGGCATAAGCACGGAAGAAAGCGCGCATTCTGCCTCTGTGAACTCCCATCCAAATCGTCTCGGCCACAGAGTTTGTGTCGCCGACCGTCAGGAAGGGCTGATGCATCAACTGCCGCTGACCGACCCCCCGGCAATGAAACAAAAAGTGCCACCGTCTCTCGAGGTCCGTCGTCACCCATTCCTCCCATTGAGGGAAGGGAACGCAAAGTAACGGTGTGGACGTGTCTAGCCGACAGAAATGAAGGAAGTGACTCCAGCCGCGGAACAAATTGGACGGATCCTCCCCCGAATCCTTCAAAGGGAGCGGTCGGTCAGCTGCCGAGGTTGACGGCGCGGAGGACAACACATTGAATGCATGGAGCACCGCAGCAACCTGAATATATTCTGCAATATCCGCGGCCAGTTCATGAAAGTACAAAGAAGGGACAGCAGGTTCAAAGGGGCGTGTGAACCCGTCAGTGATCACCCGCGCCGGAGGATCGCCACCCCACCCTCCAAGGGCACCTCAAAGACGTCAAATATTTCCACCGCATGGCACCCACAACACAATCGCGTGGCATAATGCATCGCCTTGCAGCACCCTATGCAATGCGGCAATCGAAAACCGTCTCGAACACGGCGTGCGACAAATATACCAAAAAAAGAAGGCGCAGCAAATACCCTCCACATCTCAGCAGCTCCAATCATCCAGTAAAAGGCAGAAGCACCAGACAGTACCCACGGACTCACCGAATATGGCGTCAAAAGGCAGCGAGATGCCAGATGCCAAGAGACTCGCATTTCTTCCCCCGTGACACTTCCACGGATGAATGCAAATGCCGTGCCCTGCGGCCTCTCGACCCCTTCGAGACAACGTTGCGGCCACATGGCAACGGCTCAATGTGGCTGGCGATCATATCCAGTCGTCGCGGCAAAACAGTACAGAAAGTAGAGTGGTGAGCCCGCACATTCGCCCCTTTGGTGCCTGCTTCCACCGCAAGAGTGAAACTCGTCCTCCCAACAGCCGCGCTTCGGGTGGCTGAAACACCCGCCCTCACACCGGCGATGACATCTGCAAGCGCCTGTAATTCCTCAACACCGCCCGTCAGAAAAAAACCAACGGCACTCAAACTTTGCAGTCACACATCCCTCGTAAACATTTTCAAGCTCGTTATCCGGCAGAAACACCCGAAGAACATAACAAGAAGACCGTGCATTGCTGGCAAGGGACGAGAACGCGTTGCTTTCATCCTGCAACGGAGGATGATGCCTCCTGCGTAACGCGGCCACAAGTACGCGGTGCACCAACACCGAAGCAGTGGGCATGTTGCCCCATGACCCTCCCCCTCCACAGGAGCCCAAGAAGTGCAACAGAACATCCTCCCATCAAAGAAAAGGCTCAATGGAGCGGGCACTGCAGTGTGCGGACCACCCAGCAGGAACACCCTCAGGGAACGAATGCTCTTGAATGCCCTTCAGAAGGGGCCAGCGGGATGGCCGTGAAGCCAACAAACACCGGAGAGCCACCTGCTCTGCACGCATCCAATGACGCAATTGGGAGCGCAATCTTACAGGGCTCATCAACCAGCCTGTTCTCGTCTCCGTCTGTGTGGGCACGACAGTCCTGCCATCATCCTTCGCCCTCACAAACTATTCCACAGGATCCTTTGAACCAGACACCACCACACGGCGATATGCCAGCGGAGGAGTGCTCTCCATACCGCACAAAATAAAATGTTCCCACGTCGAGGACCGCAGTGAGAACGAGCATAGCGATGAGCAACACGAGGGTTGTCTGTGCCCTAACTCATCACAACACTCTGTCCTCCGTTGGCTCAGGCCTCTGCCACACGACAAGACACAGATGTAACATCACTTACACGCAACAGAGTGAAATCCGCAAGAACATCGTCAGATTCATGCAGGACGCAACAAACACCAGCCCGGTCAGCAGCTGTTGTGGTCATATTCCGCGAAACATGATCCACGCCCACAGAGAAATTTGTTGTCCAGTTGCACAAATAATTGATAAGCCAAGCAACGTGGGCCCATGAACGACGGCACCAGTCGATATTATGTCTTGGAGCCGCCAGTGAGAGCCATTGATTGGAACAAACACCAAAGCCCCAACGGCCAAAAAGAACTGCGACAAGGCACTCGTACTTCAATCAAAGAACGGATTCGTCTCGTCCAGGAAGAAGAAAGAATAAATAATATTTTTCCTCCTCACAGTGCCTTCCAGCAATAAAACACTATCATGCGATCCACCCCTATCGGCATTACTCAGGAACACGAGAACTGTGCAATGTGAAGATGGCTCTGCAATCAGGCGAGTGAGAGATGCCCCACGGTGGCAATCAGACTCCTCCCAGGCAACGCATCAGCCAGTCGCGAGCAGCATGCCTCTTCATGGACTCTCCATTTTGTTTCCAACCGAGACGGAAGGCTTTCGTCGCTCAGCACTAACCCCGCGTTGCGACGTGTCGTCAAATAAAACAAGTGAGGATGGCAGACTGCATCATCGGGAAAGTCGCCCTCAAATGTGGGAAAAGGCATCGCACCCGCCGGAAACAGGTGCGCATGGTGTCCCTCCACGTCAGCCGCGCAGCCTGTCAGATGAAGGAAATTTCGGTGAAACGGAAGTCAGCGCACTCACCTCCAGCCCAGGCAGTCTTATCAGGAAGATCGAATCATCAAGTCGGGGCTCCACACTTGTTGAGGGATATCGTGACGCTCTGACACGTCCACGTGCATTTCCACACAATGTCCTACTTCCTTTTCCCCCTCTGCATGCGCCCGTATCGTCTCTTAAACCGCATCCAGGAAAGAACGGATGGCGAGTGGCACCTGGTCAGCCAGCGCCATTCCATTCCTTAAAGCACCGAAGCTCCCAGCCCCAAAATCACTGGCCATCAATCAGTGATGCCGTTGGCACAGGACCTCCTCTGGCCAACGACACACACTTGTTCCGGAGCACATGTTTTCCCATGCCTCGCTGACGCCGTCCTCAGCATCCCCTACAGGTACACCGTGCATTCACTCCCAAAATACGGGTGTGGGCTACACCCCAAGGAAACTGCACAATGTGCCTGCAAACTGCTCGTTGAAGGTTGTCATTGTGTTGGGTGTCAGGGGCAACGCAATCACACGTCGCAGCTCCTCAGGAGATCAAAAAGGTGGCAACCATCAGTCAATTGGGATGGGCTTCGTGAACCCTTGCGACTTTTGTCCGATGGGGTGCTTCAGTGCATATGAAACCTTGACCGCGGGACGGAATGCCTATGCGCTCTAAAAAAATAAGCAGGAACTCATGGGAGAAGAATACGTAATATAACGGAAGCAAAATGCCACGAATAAAAAAGAACGGTGAAAACATTATATGGAGGGGTATACATAAGAAAATAGGCGTTGATCAATGTGTAGATATATCGATATGGGTATGAGCATAAAAACGATACTTTATTCATTGATGCATCTGTATAGATATGGATGTATCCCTTCGTTCCCCTAAAATTTGACGGATTGCTTGGCTTCCTGATTTATTGAATTGCCATTTTATTGGCTGCATATGTATGTAGATAGGCATTTAGATATCAGTACTAATATCCATTCAGCGCTGTTGATATATATATACTGCTACTATTCCTCGTGTCTTCTAAAATAAATACGAAGGCCCACACGCCAGCCACCATCGCAAAGCACGCCCGCCCAACGATCGGAGATGTGAAAGAGAGCCCGGCACCCGAAGTGGGAGCCGCAGCGGAGGCCGTGAAGCACACACCACCGCTACGCACCCGCCCCGGGGACAGCGCGGTGGCTCGATAATCCGTTGCTGCC
>NW_001849432.1:14942-23731 GCF_000209065.1 Trypanosoma cruzi
CTCCGTCAGCGTTGCCGTGTGGCTCAGCGGCGGCATAGCGGGCGTACGGTTGCACCCGTCCACGTGCGGCAGGTACACCGGCAGGCAGTCGCGCCCGTACCCGCCCTCAGCACAGCGGCAGCCGCACGACCCCGACATCGCCCTCGTCGCGGCAGCAAAGCAGCTCACGTCGGCATCGCACACGCCACACGCCACAGGGCGGAATTCCCCGATGATGCCGGCGGACCTGTAGTCCATAGGCCGCAGAACCTGCCCGTTGAGCGTCAGGCACCCCACGACGAACCGTCGGCCGGCACCCACAAGCGCAACGGTGCCGTCCATCACGACGGAACCACTGCCGGCGTTCCCATAGAGTGTCAACGTGCTCTGCACGAGGTCCGCACTCCGCGGGTACGACGGCACAGACAGGAGCCTGCCGCTGATGCTGTTGCCGCGCACCGACAGCCACGACCCGGACACAAACGACGCCGACCCCCGCAGCACCAGCAGCGCGCCAACCGTCAGCACACCGGCGTTGTCGTTCACCACGACGGCGGACGCGTTGGCCTCCACACCGCTGCCAAACACCAGCCCATGCGCGGCGTACACCTGGCTCCCCGACACGCGCAGCACAGCGCCCCCCGACGCAACCACGCGCGCACTCGCGTACAATGCATAGTCGCCACCGAGCACAGCCGCGTCCAGCGCTACACCGCCACCGACAAGCTCAAGCACGACGCCATCCACCGCCACCGTTCGTCCACCAGTCATCACGGTCACGAGGGCAACGCCGGACACAACCAGCACGGACCGCACGAGCCGCAGGCCCGACAGCACCAGCACCGGTGCGTACGGCGAGGACTGCGAGCCGGGAAGATACACAAGCGGCGTCGGCCTCGCGGCAACCAGCAGGGAGTCCGTCACCGTCAGCACGGACCCCGCGGGAAACGTGCCGGTCAGCACAAGCGCACCGTTCAGCGCCTCCACGTCGCACACCGACAGCTCCACCGGCCCGCTCTCGTCGCTCCCCGCCGCCACCGCACCGCGCAACGCTCCACCGCCCATCACGTACAGCACGGCGCCGTTACGCAGCGACACGTTCTGCACAACGATCCGCACGCCGTCCCGCGCCATCCACGGCACGTAGAGCACAGGACTCACGCCGTCCAGCACAACGTGGCGCAGCGTCACCTCGCTCGCGCCAGCAGGCACAACGAACACCGACCGCACCGTCACGCCCTCGCGGAAAAACACACTCGACGCGGTGCCCACAGCGGGCGGCAGTGCAGGAGCACCCACAGGCACGCACGCCTCGCCGTACCCGCCGCTGCCGCACACGCACACGCACACACCGTTCTCCATCCTTGCAGACGCCGTCCCGGGCGCGTAGCAGTGCGTGTCCCTGTCGCAGGCGTCGCACCCAACAACGTCGATGCGCCCAGCGTCGCCAAAACCAGCCGCTGCGTACTCCTCCGCCGTCGACAGGACACGTCCACCCGCGTCGTTGCACGCCACCCTCACATGCACCCCAATCGCAAGCGACAGGCTCAGCAACAGCATCCGCGGCAGCAGCGCTCGGTTGCGCACAAAGCTCAGCGTGCTCCCAGCAGCGGTCACGGCGCCAGCGGCGTAGAGCATCTCCCTCGAGACGCCGTCGTGCACGTTGTCCTTCACCAGTAGCATCGACCCGTCGGCCAGACTCACCGTCGAATAAAACGCCACCGCGTATTCTTCCGTCGACAAGAATTCGTTCCGCACAAGCGCCACAGCGGAGCCCGACACGCTCACAGCCTCACGCACAGACACCGCGTGCTTGCACAGCAGGAAGTCGCTGTCAACAAACGCCACCACGGAGCCGCCGCTGGCCGCAACACCGTCCTCCACCGACACGCACAGCCCCAGCGCCGTCTGCACCAACAGCCCGTCCAAGTACAGAGCACCGCGCGAAGACAGCGCCACGCCGCCAAAAAACAACACGCCAACAGCGTCGCGGAACACAGCCGCCACATGCGTGCGCGCAATGGTCAGCACACTCCCCGTCAGATTCACGCTGTGCACCACGAGGCACGCGGAGGCGTCGCCAAGGCCGTAGGTGTCATGGTACGAAACACGGTTTTCCGCAATCAGCACCGAGTCCACCACAGTGACTCGCGAGCCCGGCGGAAATAGGTTCGCCACCACCACGCCGCCGCCAGAACGCGACTCAAGCCCGCTGATCAACACATCGGCGCGCTCGCCAGCAGGCGGGTCGGACCGCCACCCAACAACGTACAGGCTCGCTCCGTCCAAAAACGTGCAGTTCGCCAGCGTCACGTTGCGCACGCTCCCTGACATCGACTCCACGTCCACCACGACGTCCGCCGCAAAGGTCACGCCAACGTAGCACGCCACCGAAGTCCCGAAACCTACGTTCACCTCCACACCCACACGCACGTCCCGCACGCACAAGTCGGCGCCGTCGGTGCTCGGTGGCTCGGGGACAGCAACGGGCAGGCACGCATCGCCGTGGCCGCCCTCCGCGCACGTGCAGGCGCAGCCATCACTCGACACCGTCGTCGTGTACGCAGGGAAGCACGACGTCGCGAGGGCGCATGGGTCGCTGCAGCTCAAAATGGTGACATCGTACACGGACGGGATGCTGTATTCCACACCCTCCTCGCCGTTCACGGTGTTGCACGCGGCCACAATCGCTCCGTTCTGGAGATCGCGAGATGCCGTGGGTACCTGCAGTATTATTGGCGTGAACGTGCTGGACATGAATCGGTTGCCAGACACAGACACCGTGGAGTCGCGGAGATTCACCGTGGGGTCAAAAACAGTAAGGGCTTCTGATGGTGATTCACGGCAGAGGTTGCCGCTCACCTGCAGCCAGGAGTTGTAGTAGATGCAGGAAGAGTAGCCTGGGAAAAACACAACCGAGCTCTGGTGTATGTCGTTGCCCTGAAACACAACCGCTGACCGAGACTCCACACGTAATGCCAAAATTACTAATAAAAAGTACCGCACCGGCCTCGTCACAAGATTGCCTCGGATCGCCACGGCAGAGTTGTTCAGTACACTCAGCGACGAAGACTGCCTAGACCCTTCAAGATTCATCAGCGTACTGTCTCCGCCAGCCATATGAAACGTGTTGCCCACCACCGCAAACACGGAGTGCCACGACACCCTCAGCGCAGATCGGACAAAGTAAATGGCGATTGACGATGCCGTCACGCTCTGGAACACATTGCCACTCAGCACCACCGCGGAGTCATTGCTGATCGCCAGCCCATTCATCACAACGCACGACGGGCTGTCAAGGCCCAAACCCGACCGAGGGATCAGCCTCGTGACCGTGAAGCGGTTCCCGCTGATCGTGATGTTCGTGTGCGGTGGAAACACACCCTCCGGGCTGAGCAGCGCGTCACTAAATGTATTGCCGGTGACGGCGATGTTCAGCGACCCCACAGCGGCGTACGCATTGCCCAACAGCAACAGCACGGCGCCGTCCCTCCACGTGCATCCATCGAACGTGACATTCGCCACGTCGCCCGCCATCGCCCCAACCAGCACCGTCAGACTCATGCCGCCCCCGCTGAACGTCACGTTGCGGTAGCACAGCCACGACAGCCCGCCGCCCACAGCCTGCGCAACCTCGGGGTACACCATGTCGCTGATGCACTCACCAACCGGCGGTGTGGGCGGCACTGGCGGCGGCGGTGGCGGTGGCGGGCCAGCAGGCACAGGCGCCGGAACACACACATCGCCGTGCCCTCCAGCAGCGCACTGGCAATTGCAGTCAATGACCGCCGTCGTCAGCGGGGCAAAACAGTCGCCCTCCTTCGTGCACTGCCCGCACACCGCAACCGTCGTCACGTTATTGATTCCGTGGAGCTCCAGCTCTGCCGCCGTCGTCACCTCACGTCCCGCAACCGTCAGACACCCAGCAACGAAACGGTAGCCGGCGTCAGCCCGCTTCAGCAAGGATACCGACAACCCCGTCGAGCCTATCCTGCAGCCCGTCAGCGTCACCACACTGCTGCTGTCGATGCTCACAAAAGCGGACTCAGTGTCGTAGAACATCGCACCCAATTCCACGTTGTTGTCACGCCAATCCAACCAGCTCGACCGCTGAACAGTCCACAAGTCATCGTTATAGATGGCGTAGCGCGCTGAGCCGCTGTTCCCCACCACGCGCAGCACGCTGTGATCCGACACGCTGAATCCTTGGTGCTGATACAGCAGGCTTACCCCGGAGAACATCTTATTGTTGAGCAGTGCAAAAACGGAGTGATCACTCACACTCAGACTGTGCACGTAGAACACGTGTGTGTATCCCTCAAAGCTGCAGTACCGCGCGTACAGCGAGCTGCCACCCACCAGCGCCAGCGCCCCGATCGAGTACAAACCAAACGCATCACGCTTCGTTGCATGCGCCTTGACGTTGCTGACCAACAGCGTCGACGCACTCAACACGACGTTTCCCAGCAACAATACGCTCAGCATG
The DNA here is from genome assembly GCF_000209065.1 of Trypanosoma cruzi. NCBI lineage: Eukaryota > Euglenozoa > Kinetoplastea > Trypanosomatida > Trypanosomatidae > Trypanosoma > Trypanosoma cruzi. The sequence continues at coordinate 19,408 of NW_001849432.1, forward strand.
TTGTTCACAGTACCCAAAAACTGAACTGTAGAGGACTGTACCGCATCAACCTCCGTAACGGCGATGTCGCAGTGCTGCGGGAGGGCGAGTGAAAACACAAAAACAGAGGACCGCATCACCGTCTGGCTCACGCGGATCAGGACGCCGGCTGACTCCGCCGCCTCAGCACCTCCAACAAACTGCAGCGAAGCACCCTCACGGAATGTGCACCCGGTGATCGTGATGTTGATGGGGAGATGCAGCGGCATGCTGTTGAGGAAGAACGTCAACACAGCACCCACGCCGCTGAATGTCACGCCCACGTAGCAATGGTGCGTCTTCCACAAGTTCAGTGTGAGGTTCGTCAGTGTCTGGTTCACCACGCAGCTCGTGTCGCCGTCGACGACTCTCTCCGCTACGGGCGGCACAACCGCGTTGGGCGCCTCGAGGGGAAGACACGACGCGCCATGCCATCCGTCCTTGCAGCTGCACGAGCACAAGCTGCGGTCCACCGACTCCGTCCCGGGCATGTAGCACGCCGCGTCCTCGTTGCATGTGCCGCACCTGAACACCATCACTTCCTCCGGAAACACATCGTCGTACGACAACTCCTCATCACCCTGCAGGTTGCACCCAACCACAAACCGCGCGGGTAACTCAACAATCGTGTTCGATTTAAAAAGCTCGGCAAAGAGTGCGCTTCCTTCCACCTGACGGTTGTGTGCAAGCACCACGGTGGTGCCGCTGCCCGACAGCTGAATACTGTACTGGGGATACGGAATAGTTAATACTGAGGCTGCACCCACGCTGTTGCCCTCCACACGCCACTGCGCACCACCCTCGAGTGTCGCCGAGCCAGACAAATACACCAGCGCGGAATCAAAAATTTCCGTCCCGCCAACGAAGGTGCAGTCCGCCACTCGCAGCAGCCCCGCGGACCTCACGGTGGTATCCCCAAGAAGATAAACGCCATTGACCGCGCTCATCGTGTTGTCCTCAATGTCAAAGTGGCCGCCGTTCCTCACATCAACAGCGTAAACGCAAACAGATGATTCCACACCGTCATCCTTCGTTGTGCTCAGCGTATTTCCCTTCACAATGATCCCACCACCATCAACAACAACAGCAACGGAGAAATAGACTGCGTACCTACTCGCCCGAATGTAGTTGTCCAGTAGCAGCAGCGTCATATTCGCACTGAGAGCAAACTTCACAAATAAAATGGCATGGTCTGACGTCGTCACAAGCATACTGCCTACCACCAGTATCTGGGAGCTCGCTCCAAAAACACCCCTGAACTCCAGCTCACCAGAATCCAGCATCGAAGAAGTCACGTTCACGTGCACGCATGCACCACTCCCCTTGATCGACAGTCCCATGAGGACGCACTGCAGCAGCGTGATGTTGAGGGTATGCTGTGGCGCGTCAAAATACGACAGGTCCAGCACGATCGCGGCGGTGAAGGTCACGTTGACAAAGCACAGACCACGCACACCGGGATCAGGATAGTCAACGGAGCTGATGCTGCCACCGTGCACGCAGCGGACCTCCGTGTCGTCCGCGTCGGGGGGCGGGAGCGGTCCAAGGCCGTCCGGAACCGCAGCTGGCACACACGTGTCGCCGTGGCCGCCAGCAGCACACACACACTCACAGCCGCTGATGCTGCTCGTCCTCGCAGCAAAGCACACGGCCTCCATGGTGCACGCACCGCAGTCCAACACCATCACGGGTGCTCCAATATTGAGGTCTTCTCCGTAATCCGTCACAGAAGAGCCCCTTAGCTCGTTGCACACGCCGTAGATGATCGGGCGAGTGTCGGATGGTGGTGACCAAATGTTTGTCATATATGTAAAGGGCGAGAACGAGCCGTAAGTGAAGTTGTTGTCAAGTATCGACCACACACTCCGATCGCGGAACTTCACGCCGTTCTCCTTGACTATGTACACAACGTAGGCGGTGCGGAACTCGTTGTTGCGGTGCACCAGCCAGCTGCCGCCAGTCACAGACAGCGTGTTTGCCATGAGCATGGCGAAGCCGAAACGGAAAGTGCTGGACACAATCTGCAGCACGCTGCCGCCATCCACAACAACATCCTTGAACACACACGTGCCTTTACCGTATTCGGTGGTGGGAGCACTCCACGAGTTCTTCTGTATGGAGAACACGGAGCCGCCACCAACGCGCAGGTCGGACGCAAGAGCGTACATCACGTGTGTCTGCGACCTGACAGCGCAGTTGTCCATGTAGAAGACGCTGGACAGGTTGGCGCCGAGGCCGCGCTCCACAAGCATCGCAGCGCACGAACCCCCGCCACACACCAGCGTCGACCGCGTGATGACAAACCGCGTCGACAGAAGCCGGACGCCGTCGAGGGCAAGCGCGGGGCCGTACCGAAATCCCTCGTGTCCACGGGTCGTCGGCACGTACTGCGACCCACCGACCGTCGCGCGCAGCGTCGAGTTCGCCAGCAACACACTCGAGTGCAGCGGCATCGCGCCATGCAGCACAATCGTGCCCTCCAACGACGTCACGTTCGTCATGTTGACGAGGGCGTGGGGCATCAGGCGCGCCGTGATCTCGCTGAGGCCGCCAATCCGCAGCTGCGCACCGCCCACGAGCACGCAGTGGCGCAGCGTCACGTTCAGTGCGTCAGCGAACGCGTCCATCGAGCGCAGGTCCACCGCCACAGTGATCGGCCCGCTGAACACCACCGAGTCGAAGCACGCCGTCGCACACCCGCCGCCAACCGTCACCGACTCCGTCAGCGTCACGCCACTCACGCAGTCCTGCGCACCGCCACCACCACCGCCGGACCTCGCAGGCGGCACGTCGAACGGCAGGCACGCCTCGCCCACACCGCCGTCGCGGCAGCTGCACACGCAGTCAGAGAACGACGCAGTCAGCGCATCAAAGCACGCCAACGCTGCCGCACAGCCGTCGCACGGCACCACGCTCACGGAGGACAGGCCGGCCATGCGGTAGTCGCCGCTGCTCTGCAGCACCCGGCCGCCGGCACGGTTGCACTGCACCGACACGGCGCCGCTCGTGATCGTCGGCCCGGAGACAAGCGTCGCACCAGTGGCAGTGCAGCGCGCAATCGACACGGTGCCGCCGCTCAGCGTCACACCCGACAGCGATGCCACCGACGACGCCTCGCCCACCGCCCACACGTCGCGCAGCTCCAGCCACCCGCCGGCATCGACCGTTCCACCGTCGCAGCGCACCAGCGACGACGCAACTGACCCCTCAACGCGCACGAAGCGCAGCACCGAATCAACCACCGCGAGGCGCTCTCCAAGCACAATGCCGCCGCCGCTGCTTACAACCGACACGTTCGTCACGGAGAACACCGAGTGGCCCCGCAGACTGAGGCGCGACGAGGACGCCACATGCATCGCGAACGCGGTCGAATCGCCCGACGCCTCCAGCGACACGCCGTCAAGCACCACCGCGCTCGACTGCAGGTCCACACCGCCGCCAACGTGCACCGCAGACCCGCCCGCATGCAACGACCTCAGCACAGTGTTGCTCACACGCAGCTGCGTCTGCAACAGCGACGTCGCGTGCAGCACTAGCGGCGACGCCACCGCGTCCGTCAGCCCACTCAGCTGGGAGTAGCGCATCGGCCCCGGCGTCACGATCGTCGAGTCACGGACCGTCACGTTCGTGTGTGCCGGCAGGTTGTGCACAAACACAAGCGAGCAGTAGTCGCCGGACAGCCCGCTCACGCTCACCTCCAGGCTCCGGTCACTCGCCGGCTCGCCGCTGTAGCCCCGCACGTAGATCTGCGCACCGCCGTCGCACACGCAGTTCCTCAGTTCGATGCGCAGCGCGCCGGGAAGCATCGCCGGCACGTCGAACACCACAGCCACGCCGTTCGTCATGTACACGCCGTCCATCAGCACCGTGTCCACGGCGCGGCCAACCGTGATGCCTCTGTCCACCGTGCCGCCTCGCAATCGCAACACCACCGCATGCACCGCGGGCATCCACGCCGCCGCCGCAACCAGCGCCAACACAACGAGCAGCGCCACACGCACAGCCGCGATGGCCCTGTGCCGCACACGGTGCCGGCTGCGCGGACACGCACCCGCCGCAGACCGCATCCACCGACCCAGACGCGTATCAACAAGGCTGTCGTGGTGTGTCGCACTCGCCCCGTCGACCATAACTCCTGCCTAGCAAATCCCTTCCTACAGATGGCGAATCCAGTGACACGATTCCGCCAGATCGTTATCCCACTGCTACTAAACCTAATACTGCAAGTAATTCCTAACACCCTGAAACGATAGTTGTGCTGGCCAAGCCAAAGTATCTCTAACTACACTCTCAGAAAAAGAATAAA
>NW_001849432.1:23831-31855 GCF_000209065.1 Trypanosoma cruzi
ACGTCCTCCCGTCAGATCGCCTGCAGCAAAGACCGTCGCCGTCAGCAGCGGTCGGTGCCTTCCTCTCCCACTGGGGCGCAACTTCACCGACGCAGTCGCTCGCCTCCTCCCCAACCAACACAACGAGGGAGCAGCGGCAAAAGATGAGACACGCACGGCAGGCGCGCTGTCGCAGAGCCCCACTGCTGCCGCCATGACCAAACAAGGTCGGCTGCAGGGCGCAAAAAGAAGAATAAACACCCCACCAAACGCCTCGGCACCACGTGGAAGCACCGCAACCGACACACGAGGCGAAGCGCCGTGAAGCAGGCACCAAAACCAAAGCTCCTCCAACAAATTCATCGTGAAGCAAAAGAAAACTTTATGCGAGCGCGAAAAAATTCACACAAACTGAAAAAAAAAAATGACGGTGCAGAGGCAATAAATGGTCGTGGTGAACAGCAGCCGTGGCATCGCGTCCCTCCCTCATCAAACGGCACCGCACCGTGACGACAGCCTGCAATGACGACGATTGAGTAGCACACACAAAGCGGTACAAACCTTTCATCCCGCACTCGCTCAAGTTTACGCTCTCAGTATGTACTGCCAACAACACCGGGAAGGACACGGAAGGGAACTGTTCTGTCCATCCACCTTCTGCCCACAACAGAACCTCCCCATCCTCATCCTCGCTAAGCCCTGGGTGCCGCGAAACGCCGTCAAGCAGAGCCAATTGTATGGAAGTCTCCAATGCGCGGGGCGAGGCTGGCAGCCACCCACGCTCACTCCCGCACATTTCCTCTCCCACAACTTTCCACACACACAAAAGGGCAAAGACATGGGAAGAAAAGCCCGCCGCACAACACACGCAGAGGCAACGCCATCCACGTCGCACCGCAAGAAAAAAAAGCGGCCACAACAAGAGCGAAGGGTCGAGTTCAAATCCACGGCGCCGAGCTTTACTTCTCTCTTTCCCGACGGATTGGAATTACGCCCCACAGCAGGTTGTGGTGGATTGGCGTCTCACACACACAGTGAGGCACGGCGCACACCATCCGCTCTCCTCCGAGTGCACTCAGCAGACCGGCGCCCAGTCGCCCTCGTGCCATCGCAATGGGGAACACAAACAATCGTCGAAGCGGACCATCGATGCCTATAACAAAAAAAAAAAAAAAAGATGGGAGTCCACAAGAACTCCCCAAAATATAGAAAGAAAAAATGATTCGGAAAAAGGCCTATTTCATGTGCCAAGGAGTACCATACAGTCATGTGTTTGTGCATGCATATTGCCTGTAAAAGGAAAAAGAAGTCAAAGAAAAGACTCTACTGTTCCACCAGCTCGCACAACATCCTTCACATTTCGTGCGGCGTCCGGCCTGTTCTTCCAAACATCGTTTCGTGCGTACCGTGGGACGCACAGCCGCGGAGCCGGCACCACGTGTGGGCAGTAAAAAGCAAACAAAACAAAACAAGAGAAAAAGCAATGTGTGCTCCGTCCCTCAGGCCCTCGTCGCACGCCCACACGTCACGGCTCCCTCAGCGCGCCGTTCGTCGCGGCCCCTCCTCATGCGTGCAGCAGGCGAGGCGCACAGGGCCGTCGTCATGAGCGTGTCGGTGGTGTGCGAGTGGAGCAGTTGGGCGGGAAACACACGGCACCCCTCACAGGAAGAGTGCAGAAACAATTAAAAGAGGGAAGAGTGGAAAAGAAAACGTCCATAGTGATTGCCCCCAAAAGCAAAAAGCAAAGAAGGATTGAGAATGGCGAGATTAAAAAATAAATAAAACAAAACATTTTAACGAAAACAAAACAAAAGAATAAAAAAAAACTCACGGTGCTCCGCCCATGCAGCCAGGCAGGACGGCAGCGGTGCGTGTCGTGCAAAAGAGAGCACCAACGGGCCTGCATGGGTGTGCATGCATATATACAATGGGCACATTATTGTGTGTGCCTCGTGGGGTGAGGTGAGGGCGAGAGTCCATGCAAGGGGACACACACACAGAGAGAGAAGGAAGAGTGTGTGTGCGGGCGGTGCATGGCTCTCTCTCACTCACTCTCACGCGGCCACCACCGCAACAGCAGCAGCCGCACACGCAACAACAACAAGAAGAAGACGCAGAAGAGGAGAGATGGTGTGGGAGACCGCGGTGCTGCTGTCACTCTCAACGTCTGCGGTTTCCTTGCCCTCCGTTACACTCTTAGGGTTAGTTGTTGGAGCATTCTTCTCTCCTGTGAAGGTTACGGTGCCGTTTTTGTTTGGGTGGCTTACATCATGAGTGGTCGGTTAGGCCGTTGTAATAGTTTCAGGTTCTGCAGCTGAAGGACTTGGAGTGGGACTCTCACCGTCGCCCAATCCCTCATTTTTTCCATCGGTGTTGTTAAGGGATGCAGTTGGGGATCCTACACGGGCAGTGTTGGCAGCCGCCTCACTGGTTGCCGCGTCGTCAATGGAGGGACTGCTAGCATCCTCCGACGCCAGAGTGTCAATACCACCAGCATCGGGCTTCAGAGCTTGATCAGTTGTGTTTTTGGTTTCACTGTCTTCATTTGGGTTCCGTGTGGCACGTGAATGTTCGGGAGTTTCTTCAGCTGTCAGTTCCTCTTTTGAGTTCACTGTTTTATTCGCTGTCGGCACTGTTGACGGTGATGGCTGTGCTTTTGGTGCCGCTGGAGCGCCTGGTAATTGTGTGTCAATACCATCAATTGCTTTTGGATTTTTATGATTTTGATTTATATTTGGGTCTGCCAGGTCTGTGTCCGTCCCTTTCAAATGAGTGGCAATGGTTTCCTGACTATCCAATAGAACCTCCCCATCGGTAGTCAAAGGTTTGACAGTAGAACCATCATTCTTCTCTTTACACATAGATTTATCGGGTGGTGCTTGATCAAAGCTTCCTCCATCTGACATGTCTCGTTCACTGGGATGAGAATCACCCTCAGACGCAGTTTTCATTGTCTTTGTTTTATCCGTTTTCACTCCGTTTTCCCCAGAGACGCCTGACCCCGTCCTAGAATCGCCAATACCAGACCGAGAAAGGGAAGCTGACTCCTCTTCCGTACATCTACCGTAGGCACTACACCACAGCACGCAGAGGGCACACACCAGCAGCACACGGCCAGTCATCATCATCGCCATCACTCCTGTCACTTGCGTGTAGACTTCAGCACAAACTAGCTCCCCGTCAACGCAGAGCGAAAGCAAAAGGAGAAACACGGCACAGTAAAAAACACCACCAGAAGCAGCACGCATTTCATGATAAATATTGAACCAATGAAAATGCAAAAACGCACAGCGCCATGCAATAATTTAACAACAAGAAAAACACACAAAGCAACAAAAAAGCAACACAAAAGTAAAAAAGCAGCAGTAAATTAAAACAGTAAAAACACAATCTGCACCCAAGTGACACCAGTGCGCATGCACCTATCCTCAACAGTGCATCCACGCAAACAGTCGTGTGCGTCTCATGCATATGAGTGTGTCTGCGATGCGTTCAACGTGGCGGATGTGGGAAGCAAAGAGGAGCACACAGCAGGGCAGCGGAAGCAAACACAGCAAAAACAATCATCGTAATTACTCTTACTTCATACATCGGACCACAGTGGACGTACACATGTCCCTGTGGCTGAGTGCTGGCACGCACAGCCCACGCTCCCTTTCAGCCCACAGCGGTGCACGCCAGCGCGCATACTGCGAGCAGCAGCGGGGCACACACCCACGCAGAGCTGCTGAGGCTGCCGTCAATTTCGCGAAGAAGTGACGGTTCGCAGGTGGTCGTCGTATTCGTAGTTGGCGCCTTCGTCGTCGTCGTGGACGTCGTGGAAGTAGTTGCTTTTATTTCCTTATCGGCTTTTTTCCCATCCTGTCCCTCAATAGCCGTACCTGATACCTGTATCGAACCGGGCTTTTCGTTTAAAACCTGTTCTGCACCGGACGCCGCACTTCCCGACTGTAACGCACCAGCCTCTGTATTTGGTTTCGGTACCTCTACAGTGTTCTCTTGTCTCTTTAGAGGAGTCGAGCCCCCATTTCGTAACCCTTCCTCAACGTTCCCACTATCTGCCAGTTCCGCACCATTGTCCGTCAGCGAATCCTGTCCATTATCGGGATTATCTCGCGCTTTTGACTGAGGGGGCGACATGCCCGAGCCGGCGGAAATTTCTCCAACAGTCTCTGCCGCGCACACGGGCGAGCAGCAGCACAGGGCGAGCATCAACAGGACGCACAGCAGACGGCACGTCATCATCCTCGTGAGTGTGGTCGTTCAGTGGTGTGGAGCTGATCTGCACAGTGAGGGACATGGAGAGCAACAGGGGAGACGAGAGGTGCGGCAGACACACACGGAGGGCACACCACATGACGAGAGGGCAGCAGCCAGGCATGCACCGTACGCCGCACACAACGCACGACACACACTCCATTCCACGGCAGCAGACACACACAACAGCAAAGTAACAATAAAAAAAGGAATGATCCCCGCACACCACGCGGATTGTTGGTCCACGGAAGCGCGGCCAATATTTAGCACAATAACAACTTCTTTACTTTTAGTTGTATGTTGCAATAACGAGTGAGTACCGCAAGAGCCGTCCGCGGTAAAGTGGCAGGCATTCCGTCTCATGTGGGCCGTCGTGTGGCTGGGGAAGTTCCAAACAGTCGCAGTCCTTACTCTCAACGACGGGGCATTCCCGCAGTAGATGAAGCGAAGTCTCCCGTGGTCCGTCGTGGGGTCAGCAGCACGTGGCGTCTGTGACGTCGCGGTGGCGGAAGCGCCTGGTCCATCTCGAGTACCCGCGTTTGTGTTTCCTGCGTGTCTTGCCTGCTGGCATGCTTGGCGACTTCGGCGGCGACCAGCGCGCGAGGCGACCGCTAGTAAGACGGTGGGGCCATTGCGGCAGCCGCATTTGAGGACTTCTCCAAGTATCGGAACGCCAGGCGGAGCGTGTCGGGCATGTGCCGTCATACTGTGGACGGACAAGCGCGCTCTGCGGCATATTGGGCAGGAGGACGTCAATCCGCCGCTCGCTGGCAGGAAAGGAGTTGCGGTGCTCACGTCGGGAAGAGGTTCCGGCGGAGGCAGAGGCGGGCCGGTCTCCTCGGTGAGGGAGGGACGGCGCCACCGACACAGGGAGCTGCTTGTGATTCGCAGGGCGCGCACAGGCGCACAGCATCTTTTAGAATAAAAGATTGGCGCCTGCCACCGCGAAGGCGTCAACAACCGCCCTGGACGACAGCATAAAGCCCTGCGGCTTCTCCTTGTGTTGCGCAGCGACTTTATTTGTTAGAGTGCTTAATTTCATTCTCTTGCAGCTTTTGTGGAAGGAGATGGGATGTTGAGGTCATCAGGACTGGGTTCTTTTGAGTGGCTGCCTTCCGTTGGCTTGCGGCCAGTCGTGGCGCTCTTTTGGGTTTGGCAGCTCGTCTCTTTTGTTTACTTCCCACTGCGGTACGTGGATAACACTGATCCGAGGAACATTTATTTGACCGCGTGTGAGCTGCTGCCGTGCGTGGTGCATGGACTATGTGATTGTGTGGGGAGGTGCATGGAGTGACGAATACTTCTGTTTGGCGTGTCGCGGTGTGTCGCAATGATGTTCGGATGGCATGTGGAGGGTGTTGTTTGTGATTTGTGTGTCTTCTCTGGTGGAGCCGACATGTGTGCGGGGATTGTGGCGTTGCTGGCTGACAGTTCCACGTCACTCTTCAGCATTCCTGGATGTGCTGAGGAATGACGGCTGGCGAACAGCGTGTTGGTGCTGCCGGTGGGAATAAGTGCATCGGGAATGGGCCGTTTTCTCTTTTCCGTGCTGGAGCCGATGTACTGGCACGAGGGCACCAGCTGCAGGCTGCCTGCCAGCACGTGTGTGCAGCGGATCCAAGCACACGCCGACGCTCGTCGCAAGAGCATGTGCGATCACAGTGGCCTTTTGTGGCGTGCTTTTGTGGACGTCAGCCCATCGATGAATGTGTGAAGCAAACGGCTGACTGCACACGAGGAGAATAAGTGCGTGCACTGTGCCGTGTTTCAGCGTCGATGGCAGAGCGACAGGAGGCCCGTGCTGGCAGCTGAGATCTTTGCGTCGCGAGGGATGTCGGCGTTGATTTTGGATCGTCGAGGGTGAAATGATTTTGCTGCTGCCCGTGTGTGTGGCCACTCCGGCGGAGGTCGAACACAAAAGGGAGGGATGCAGGCGCTGCGTGTGTGTGTGTGCAGGTGCCATGCAACAACGTCACAACAAACATGCAGCGACTCGGTGACCCTCACATCGTTGCGGTCCTCACGAGCAGCCGAGGCACGACCCGCATCGATGCACTTAGTGGACGGAGTGAGGCATCTTTTGAGGCGCAGCAGGGAACAGGATGTGTTGACGCAGCCACGACGTGCATGGAGTGTCACGATGGCACAGTGAGCTGTGGCTGGTGGAATATTTGCTTCTCGGAGGCAACAGAGAGAGAGCTGCTCCTGCTGCTGGCGTCGTTGCTTCCTTTTGTGGCCTCCCATGCCGATTATCGTCTGTCCGCTGATCATGTGTGGCATGCCTCCACTGGTGACGTCGTCTGCAGGCATTCCACAGCACCAGTGAAACGCACATCACGTCGCATGCCTTGGCTGTGGATATGGTGTCGTGAGTGCAGCCGGCATTATTTTGCCCGACTCCTTTTCACTGCTTTGCGACGAATAGATGCGTCGCCGCCCGAGTCATTCACTGCAGCTCCGTGCGTTGTACTGCCAGCACACGACTCTCCTGTTGTCTGGCGCCTGGCTGACAGTCAAGCACCACTGTGTTGGGACATGCAAGGATGTGGACTGCCGCTCACGGTGTTGGGCACCGCTGTTTGGATGTGGCGGCCACACGAGCGGATGTATTGTGGCACAATCAAATGCGTGAAATACGCGGAATCATAGCGGCTGCAATAATATCAGCGGTGTGGCACCACGGAGTATGTGAGGGGGTGATGCATGATGAATCACAGTGGGCGGCATGCGAGGGAAGTGCACCGCGACGGAGCGTCATCCCGCCCTCAGCGTGCAGGGGAATGTGCACCCACAAAATATATGGACGAGACACCACCAAACACACATGCCCTTCCATGCAGCAATAAATAGGAGCGAAGGTGCGTTCTGGTGTGTGGGAGTCCACTCAAATATTTTCATTTCCACCGCAATAAAAGGTGGGGAATCAGGTGCCACAGCAACGAATGGAAAAACAAACGTCTATTGCAACACTTTACCAGTGAAAAGCAGGAAGAACACACACCGAATTATTGGCTGCACCAACACAAGAAACATTCACAAGAGGGAAAAAAGAAAAATAATTGTGCACCCTGCAGGAACCCCCAACACACGATGCAGACATGAAGGCTTACCCTCCGAAAAAACAACATATGCGGACATCTGCCAACATTCAAACAGAAACACAAATAAATGGTTGCCTGCATTATTCCATTCGTTGCGCTTATATTTGCGTGTGTTGCTGCTGCTGGTGGTGTTTTTTACTGTGCCGTGTTTCTCCTTTTGCTTTCGCTCTGCGTTGACGGGGAGCTAGTTTGTGCTGAAGTCTACACGCAAGTGACAGGAGTGATGGCGATGATGATGACTGGCCGTGTGCTGCTGGTGTGTGCCCTCTGCGTGCTGTGGTGTAGTGCCTACGGTAGATGTACGGAAGAGGAGTCAGCTTCCCTTTCTCGGTCTGGTATTGGCGATTCTAGGACGGGGTCAGGCGTCTCTGGGGAAAACGGAGTGAAAACGGATAAAACAAAGACAATGAAAACTGCGTCTGAGGGTGATTCTCATCCCAGTGAACGAGACATGTCAGATGGAGGAAGCTTTGATCAAGCACCACCCGATAAATCTATGTGTAAAGAGAAGAATGATGGTTCTACTGTCAAACCTTTGACTACCGATGGGGAGGTTCTATTGGATAGTCAGGAAACCATTGCCACTCATTTGAAAGGGACGGACACAGAACTGGCAGACCCAAATATAAATCAAAATCATAAAAATCCAAAAGCAATTGATGGTATTGACACACAATTACCAGGCGC
>NW_001849432.1:31955-38646 GCF_000209065.1 Trypanosoma cruzi
TAAACAGTGAACTCAAAGAGGAACTGACAGCTGAAGAAACTCCCGAACATTCACGTGCCACACGGAACCCAAATGAAGACAGTGAAACCAAAAACACAACTGATCAAGCTCTGAAGCCCGATGCTGGCGGTATTGACACTCTGGCGTCGGAGGATGCTAGCAGTCCCTCCATTGACGACGCGGCAACCAGTGAGGCGGCTGCCAACACTGCCCGTGTAGGATCCCCAACTGCATCCCTTAACAACACCGATGGAAAAAATGAGGGATTGGGCGACGGTGAGAGTCCCACTCCAAGTCCTTCAGCTGCAGAACCTGAAACTATTACAACGGCCTAACCGACCACTCATGATGTAAGCCACCCAAACAAAAACGGCACCGTAACCTTCACAGGAGAGAAGAATGCTCCAACAACTAACCCTAAGAGTGTAACGGAGGGCAAGGAAACCGCAGACGTTGAGAGTGACAGCAGCACCGCGGTCTCCCACACCATCTCTCCTCTTCTGCGTCTTCTTCTTGTTGTTGTTGCGTGTGCGGCTGCTGCTGTTGCGGTGGTGGCCGCGTGAGAGTGAGTGAGAGAGAGCCATGCACCGCCCGCACACACACTCTTCCTTCTCTCTCTGTGTGTGTGTCCCCTTGCATGGACTCTCGCCCTCACCTCACCCCACGAGGCACACACAATAATGTGCCCATTGTATATATGCATGCACACCCATGCAGGCCCGTTGGTGCTCTCTTTTGCACCACACGCACCGCTGCCGTCCTGCCTGGCTGCATGGGCGGAGCACCGTAACTGTTTTTGTTTTGTTTTTATTGCATTGAGTGGGCGACCTCTCTCTCTCTCCCTGTGTGTGTGTTTTGCTTTACGGGAGCAATGAGAGTGTGTGCGCTGGTCGTCCCACGCTTTTTTTGATTTTGTTTTATTGTTTTCTTGTGTTGTGGTTGGATGCACCCATTCCGCTGGCGGCGTATGTGTGTGTGTGATGATATGAGTAATTTGCGTGTTTGCCATCCGCTTCTTTCTGCCGTTGCTTTTTTAGGCTCTCTTTTGCCGCACAGCTGCTCTGCAAGTGTAGACTTCGACAGACACAAGCACATGCGCAAAATCTCTTTGTTGCGCACGCTGTGGAGTGGCGTTAGTGCTGAGAACGCACGCACAAGATTCCGGCTGTGGCGGCTATTGCGAGGAGGTCATGAGCCCGCAATGCGTGCCGGCGACGTGATACGGATGTTATGTTGGCGGCGTGCAGCAATTGAATGGTGTGGCATTGAGGGTGCCTGGGGCGAGTGTATATCGACTCTCTCCCAACAGCCGTACCTGCCGACGTGGCACAGCCGCTGTGCATCCGTTGACGGGGGATTTTCCGGCTGTGTGGGGTGATGTGCGGGTGTGTTGGAAGAGACAACAGTAATACGACTGGTTGCAGCGCGTGGGTGTTGCGAGGGGCGGTTGTGTTTTTGTGTTTGGGCATCGTTCAGTGTTTGCTGACGCGTGACGAATAACGAAACACGCACCTGCTGCTGCTCGTGGTAGTGGCCGTCGCTGTGTGTTCCCGGTGCAGTGTTCATCCATCTCCTGTTCCGTGTCTCTGTGTGCGTGAGTTGTTGTTGTTGGGAGTGACTGCGGCGGGGATGATGGTGCCACTCACTGTGCATGGGTGGCGGTGTTTACTGTTTCATCCTCTTTTATTAGCCTGTTTTCTCTCTATTTCTCTTTCAATCACACACGAAGAAGGAAAACAAGCGCTAAACGCTACTGTGAAATTCGAAGACACTGAAAGGACCAACAGCACGCACACACACACACACTTATTGATACGCTCTCACGTGTTGCTGCAGTCATGGCACCCCGCACACACAACCGTCGCCGCGTGACCGGATCCAGCGGAAGGAGGAGGGAAGGAGGAGAGAGTGAGCCGCAGAGGCCCAACATATCCCGGCATCACTTCTACTCTGCGCTGCTGTTCCTCTTTTTGGTGGTGTGCTGCGGCACTGGAGGGGCTGCATCCAGTGAGGTGACGGCGCCAGGTTCGGGAAATGCAAGGACGTATTTTGATTGGAGAGATGCGAAAGATGGGGAAACAGTGAGTTCGCTCCGTGTCCCCAGTCTTGTTGAGATGAACGGTGATGTGTTTGCCGTTGCCGAGGCGCAGTGCACGAGAAAAAAAGATACTGTTGAAGGCAGTTTTACTGGGATTGCCTCGGAACTCCTGACGTTGACTGGTGAACAAAAAAAAGAGTTGGATAAAACTAAACTGAAGACACAAGTACTGGAGGAATGTCCTTTTGAAGGTGGCAATTGTCCCTCCCAAACCGCTGCTAAGGAACGTGGTTCCCAAAGCGAAACGAAAGTACATGTGAGCCGGCCAACAACGGTTGTGGATGGAAGTGATATTTACATGCTTGCTGGGAACTACAGCAATAAAGGCGTCTCTGATGATCAGGCAGGTGACTGGGGACTTTTGCTGGTGAGTGGGAACGTCAGTACTGTTGACAGTAAAAAAAGAATTTATTGGAATGATACTTACGGTCTCCCGTGGAGTTATAAAGTCAAACAACACGAATCCTTAACGCAGCTGACTAACGGCGGTGGATCGGGTATTAAGATGAATGACGGCACGCTTGTGTTCCCTGTGGAGGCCACGAAGAAGGCAAATAATAAGGAGGATGAAGTAAAGACAACGACCGTTTCGCTAATCATTCACTCCTTGAAGGATATTGCGAGTTGGACACTGTCGAAGGGGATGTCTGACGGTGGCTGCAGTGATCCCTCCGTTGTGGAGTGGGAGAAGGACAAAAAACTCATGATGATGACTGCGTGTGATGATGGCCGCCGCAGGGTGTACGAGTCCGGTAACAAGGGGGATTCGTGGACGGAGGCAATTGGGACACTCTCGCGCGTGTGGGGCAACCCAAAGGAACGGATGAAACGTGTTGGGAGCGGGTTCATCACAGCGAATTTTGACGGTGTAGATAAGAAAAAAGTGATGCTTGTTACTCTGCCGGTGTATTGTAAGACTGAGAATGAAAACAATCGAAAAGGAAATGAAAAGGGCGTACTCCATCTTTGGTTGACGGACAGTACGCACATTTCTGATATTGGGCCGGTATCCGGAGAGGAAGAAGACGTTACCGCCAGCTCCCTGTTGTACAAAAGTGGTAAAAGTGGTGAAAATAAAAAGGAGGAGTTGATTGCACTGTACGAGAAGAAGAAGGGCGTTGAGGAAACATCATCCGGTATGGCCTCTGTGCTTCTGACTGCGCAGCTGCAGCGAGTTAAGAAGGTGCTGGCGACATGGAAGAAAGTGGACGAACGTGTTTCCAAGCTTTGTCCCACTGAGAGTGTTGGGAGGGATGCCTCAACTGGCACTGCATGCACTACTGATGTTAAGATCACGGATGGGCTGGTTGGCTTCTTGTCCGACAACTTCTCTGATAACACATGGAGGGACGAGTACCTCGGGGTGAACGCCACAGTGAAGGGGAATGATGGGGCAACAAAGACTTCCGATGGTGTGACGTTCACGTGGCGTAGCGCAGGGGCGGAGTGGCCTGTTGGCAAGCAAGGGGAGAATCAGCTGTACCACTTTGCGAACTACAACTTCACTCTTGTGGCGACGGTGTCCATCGACGGTGAGCCGACGGAGGGTAATATTCCATTGTTGGGTGTGAAGATGGCTGGCGATGAAAAAGAAAAAAAACTTATGGAGTTGTCATACGACAACGAAAAGAAGTGGCAGCTGCTGTGCGGCGGCGCACCGATTTCTGAGGAGCTCAGCAGCACTTTGGGGAAAAAGAGAACAGATCACGTGGTGCTTTTGATACGGAACGGCAGCCATGGCACCGCTTACGTCGATGGTCAGCGTGTGGGTGAGGATGCACAATGTCAATTGGATAATGCGGATTCGAAAGGGATCTCCCACTTCTACATTGGAGGGGATGGAGACAAGACACGGAACCAAGGAGACGTGTCTGTGACCGTGACGAACGTCCTGCTGTACAACCGCCCGTTGAGTTCCGAAGAGATTGGCGCCCTCAACCCGAATAAAGCTCCCACTACACCTCAGGTGCCTGAAAATGCCCAAGGAACCCTGTCACAGTCCTCTCCTGACGGGCAACCACCGCCGGATCTTAAATTGTTGAATGGAAATGAGGGTGTGGGCGGTGGCAGCACGTCCACATCAGCACCGTCCACTGTAACGACTTCCTTAGGAAAAGAGCAATCCACAATCCAGCTGTCGTCAGAAACATCTCCCGGTGGAACTAAAACTGTGGATGGCGGTTCTTCATCCAATGGTGACCAAACGGTGGAAGCAGAAGCTGGAGATACGGTGCCGGGAGATAGACCACCCCAAGCTCCTGCGGGCACTCCCGCCACAGCAGATGCAAACACTCCTACCGCTACTGGCAAGAGGAAAGTTGACCCCGCAGTGACAACTGGGGTGAGCGCGAGCTCTGGCGGGAATGAGGAGACGGCGGGAGGAGGGGATGCGCAGAAGGAAGAGGTGCAGTCACAGGACGGGGAATTAAATGCTACGGCACTCAACAGCAGCCTCGGAAATGTGTCGCAGGGGAATAACACCGATTCCGGCACTGTGAGTGAACGCAGGATGCTGCCATCGCTGCTGCTTCTGTTGGGACTGTGGGGGTTTGCGGCTCTGTGAGGCGTGACTGGCTGCCGCGTGGAACACTTGCGCCCTCCCCAGCACAGAATTACCCCATGGGAACAAATTTCTCTTATAAAACCTTTAATTTATTTTTCCGTATTTTAAATTAATTTTTTTGTTTGCTACTTTTTTTTTGTTCTTTTATGTGTTTTTAATCCTTTTATCTTTCATCCCCCATTCTTTTTTTCCTTTTTGCTTTTGGGGGCAATCACTATGGACTTTTCTTCTTTTCTACTCTTCCCTCTTTTAATTGTTTGTTGCTGCACTCTTCCTGTGAGGGGTGCCGTGTGTTTCCCGCCCAACTGCTCCACTCGCAAACCCACCGACACGCTCATGACGACGGCCCTGTGCGCCTCGCCTGCTGCACGCATGAGGAGGGGCCGCGACGAACGGCGCGCTGAGGGAGGGGTGAAGTGTGGGCGTGCGACGAGGGCCTGTGGGGCGGAGCACACATTTCTTTCCCTCTTGCTTTGTTTTCTTGCGGCCAGGGCTGGCAGACACCCGCAGCGCCACACCCTGCCGCCGTGTTTTTAAGATTTTTTGTTTTTTGCTTTTCGTGTTCATTTCACGCGCTGGCAGTCCCGTCAGCATTTCTCTCCCCTCCGATGATTTTTTTTTATTTTGCTGCGCTCACTCTCCCGATGGAGTGACGCGACTCCCGTCATGTCTGCGTGCTTCTCTCAGTCCCACACACACGAGTGACTGTGCTCTGCGGGCCGCACTCACACGCCGATGAGAGGGCTGAGGGGAGCAGCAACACGCAGATAACCCCATGAAATACAAACGATGTGCGGACACATGGAGGGTCGGACGGTTGAAACAAACGCAACCATCTTTTCAATTTTCTTCCGGGCAAAATATATACGGACAGTTTGGTGTGGCCACACGGCAGCCAGGCGATTTCTAAATTTGTGTGGAACAGTAATGGACGATTTCTTTTTTATTTATAATTATTTTGTGTGATGGGGTTTGTATAAGACGAAGGGGAACGTTTTTTTTTGTTTTAAAAATAAATCATGTGTGGATTGCCGCTTCTTGGGCTGCAGTGCAGTCATGAGTTTGAGCGGTCTTCTTGTTGCTGCTTTCGCCATGCGTCTTCGCTGTACATTTTTGTGCGTCTCTCCACACACTCTGCTCCCTCTTTTCTACTTCTTTGCTTTGTGTTTCTGCAGGCACACACAACCACACACACAAGATGCACATTGCAGTGGATTTGAATGCTCCTTTTGTAGTGCATGCTGGCAGTTGCGCGTGGCGGCTGTGCTGCATTTCCGTGTGCGTGACGGCTGCTGGGAGTGCTGGACATGTATCTGATGATGCGGATGCGGTGGTTGTGCCGGTGGATGTGTCGTGTGCTCCGAGTGACGGCAGCCTGAGCTATCGTGTGTGTGTGGATGTGTGTGGGCGTGGAAGAAGTGTTTCGCAGCCAGTGCTGAGGCTCAGTATGAGAATTACACTTTCAGTGGCTTTGGTGTGCGCATGCATGGCAGGAATGGTGAGCTGGGTGCTGTGTGCCATGTGGCCAGTGCGGTGCACACATGTCGCAACTGTGCTGTCAGCTGTGCAAGGAAAGAGGAAGGGGCCACCGTTGCCTTCACGATGAATGTGACGACACATAAATGCGCCGGCCCTTATGAATTGTGGTGGCGTCAATTTTTCCCGATGGAACCATCCATCCGCCTGCACGGAGCGGCGATGCTGACCGGACAGGTATCCGTCAGTTGCCGCCGCCCCGTGAAGGGAAGGATGACACAAAATCTGGTGGGACAACTGCGCCGCCAGTGAATGCTGAGCCGTCACGTCAGAACGAGGATTGGCGACAGTCTGCGGCGGCTGACGCTCCCAACACCGTCGATCCGAGTCCCGCATCCAACACGGCGACCAACATTTACGAGACGAAGCCTGAGTTCGCCTTTGTTCGGAACACAAAAGTGGATCCGACACCACCCGAAAGAAGGCCCACGCTCGTCACGGAGCCGAAGGAGGATCCCGTTGATGATGCGATGAGTGGTTCAATAAATGTTGAG
>NW_001849432.1:38746-105592 GCF_000209065.1 Trypanosoma cruzi
TCCAGCCCCGCAGGAGAATCATCGAAAGAAGGCGAAATGATGGCGATTCGGACGTTGGAAATGAAATAAAAGTTTTGGGTGATGGGGAACGAAACGAAGAAAGAGTTCGGAGCCAAGAAAAAGTTGCACGTGACGAAGATGCTTCGGAAGTGAATTTAAATGACAGCCAGCGGGAAACATTGGGAGGCATACGTACAGGAGACCTTCGGGGAAAAAGCCGACAAGGCGAAAACGAAGGGGATGATGGGGGAAAAAAAGAACACGATCAACACCAAGAAGAGAACAGACGAAAACTACAAGAACAAGATCAAATACCGCAGCAACAGCAGCAACAAAAACAAAAACAGGATCAAGGAGGAGAACTTTCAGAATACAATCAAAAAGAATCCACAAAAGATAAAAATGGTGTTGGTACAAATCAAACCGCAATTACAAACAACAGCGACAGCAGCACCGCGGCCCTGCGGTCTGATGCTGGCACAGAAGGCACTCCAACCACCAATCATCCGAGCCGACTCTCCACTGAAGGCGCCACACCACCCGAAACGACTTCCGATGGTGAAGCTGCATCAGCCAACAAATACGATACGGTCTCTCAGAGTGCAGGATCCACAACAGCGCCAACCACAAACGCCAAAACAGGTGATAAGACGAAGCCTGTCGACAGTGACGGCAGCACCGCGGCCTCCCACACCACCTCCCCTCTTTTGCTTCTTGTTGTTGTTGCGTGTGCGGCTGCGGCTGCGGTGGTGACCGCGTGAGAGTGTGAGAGAGCCATGCACCGCCCGCACACACACTCGTCCTTCTCTCTCTGTGTGTGTGTCCCCTTGCATGGACTCTCGCCCTCACCTCACCCCACGAGGCACACACAATAATGTGCCCATTGTATATATGCATGCACACCCATGCAGGCCCGTTGGTGCTCTCTTTTGCACCACACGCACCGCTGCCGTCCTGCATGGCTGCATGGGCGGAGCACCGTGAGTTTTTTTAAATTCTTTTTTTTTGTTTTCATTAAAATGTTTTGTTTTATTTATTTTTTAATCTCGCCATTCTCAATCCTTCTTTGCTTTTTTGCTTTTGGGGGCAATGAGAGTGGACGCGTTTTCTTTTCTACTCTTCCCTCTTTTAATTGTTTCTGCACTCTTCCTGTGAGGGGTGCCGTGTGTTTCCCGCCCAACTGCACTTTAATTGATTGGTGTATCGCTTAAATTGGGGATGGCCGAATATCCTTTTTTGTATTTTCCTGTTTTTTGTTTCTTCCAACGCAATTAGCCTATGTTGCTTCAGCAAGCCACGAAACATTTGCCTAACAACCACATCAATCGTTTATTCGCTCTACACTCCACAGTAGACTGAGACGCTGGTGCTGCTGCATGTGATGGTGTTTATGGTGTGATTGCCAGCGGGTGCTTTGCTGTCACTTTGACGTACCCTCGATTCTTTAGCTATGTGATGCGTGCCGGCGGCGCGAATGTGATCCAAGTTGTTGTGAGAGACGTGATCTTTTGGGGCAGAGGGTGCGTCGCAGACATACACCGTCATCGGGAGGAATTTATGGGCGACCATCCGCATCGACTTATCCACAAGGGACATGGATGATGCCAGGAATTATTGTATTTCAGAGCGGTATTACACAATGAATTTGTTGACTGAAAATCGCCACTGTGAGGATGACTTCGTGTCGTCTGCGCACGGGGACATTCTTGGGGGTGAAGTTGTCCCTGCTGCTGTAAGCTGCATGCGGATCGTCTGCTTGTCCGGCCACTGGAGGGTTCGTTGTTTGTGTCCTCATTTGCCACTGGCAGTGTTTGCAGTCGGTTCACTGTGCCTGCTGAGCATTGTTCCGCTGGTGCTGCCAATTCTGACACAGTGCTGTGCGTGGCTGCAGCGCCGGGTGGTGTGTGGGCACTGCGGTGCGCCACGCTGGAGGATGACCGTCCCATCGCTGGCGCCATGAACATTGCTCGGCCGTTTTATTTCGCGGATGCCTCGCCACCCGCATCGCCGCGCACCTGATGGCCCGTGCTGTCGGGTTCAACTGCCCGCACATGGCAGACCCCAGCATGGTGAGGAATGTTATTGGTGTGCGTGGCAGGGCGCTGTCGGTGGTGGTGCACTCGACGAATGCCGCGATGGCTGCGAGGGAGCACTACAACTGCGACGACATTGATGACATGGAGCTGCAGGATGGCGATGGGGACGGGAGGACGCTGGAGTCGCGCTTATCGCAGTGCCACGCGAGGGATGAGTGGATGTTTTTGATTGGGGTTGCCGGCGACTGCACGGAGCTGACGCTGGCTGCATCGGCTGACCTGGGCTGCATGAGGGTGAACTGGGAGATGGCGGAGCCGATGCGTTGCGGTCTGTGAGCTGCTGCAGAGGAATTGCTCCGCACTGAACATGGGTGAATATCTTCGCATGCTGTGCGAATTGGGCGTTCCCGTCGAATGCTGCGCGTTGGATCGGTATTCCAGTGGCTGGTGCTTGGGGAGTATCCATGAAATGTCAGCAAGGCGTCCGATGGACCGTTGCCCCATCACTGATCCCGCACTGGATCTGAGGGATGCTGCCGCTGTTATTTGGAGGGGAGAATATTTGTCTGCGGTGCCTGGGGACAAGCCCTCTTCGTGGTGTCTGGACACGCTTCCCGCCAACACGACGGATGAGAGGGACACGGAGGAGACACATCTCGGTGCTGCCATGCATACGGAATTGAAGTGCCTCGGCATGCGGGTGCGTCTGAGAGTGACTGAAGAGGGTAACGCCCGTTGTGCCCCATGCACGACCGAGGCGACGATTACGTGGGTTGCTCCGCCCTACGACGAGGGAAAAGCTATTTTCCGTGACCACGCGCAGGTGTGCACGATATCCGCCACCAGCGTCAGTTTCCTTCCAGTGGTTCCGTGGGACGGCGAGGAGAGGGTGTATGGAGCAGGACGGTTTCACCGGCATATACTGAACAAGACTTCCCAGGGGACATCCGTCCCCGTTGCGGAGAGCATTGATCCCGGCCGCGGCACACCACCGAAGGATGTCGACTCGGCTGCACCCCAGAAGAGTCCGTCGCCCGAGGAGAGGCAGTCGCCCCAGACGCTCCGACAGGCAACGGTGTGCTCTCGCCCAACGACGACGCCGTGCACCATAAGTCGAGAAAAAAAAAAAAAACAGTCAAAAAAAAAAGAAAGAAAAATGTGGATTTAAGTGACATCAACATCTCCAACGGCGAAGGGTGCTATTCTTCCCTCTTTCTCCTCCTTTGCCCCCCAAAAGATTCCGCCGAAAAAATATGTTTATTTATAAAAGTAACACCCACACAAGAGAATACACACCACCCATTTTTTTCCTTTCCAGTCCGGGCAATCTTTTATCGCCGCCGCATTTTGGAGAGCACAACCGCCCATCCAACAGCCCCCGCCACGTAGACAATGGCCTGCAGGGCCCGTTTTCTCAGTGAGCCTTCGCTAATAAAACGTAGCGGCGGAGGCCCAAGCATGTTGCATATGGAATGGAAAAGTATCGTAGCGAGAATATTTTTTGCACAAACGATTGTGTAGCAGTAACCGCCGAGCAAACCATACACGAAAGTACACCCAAGCACGCCAGTGAGATTCCCCGCTGCTCGTTTCCAGTAAATGAGCACACCGGTATCAGTCTCATCCAATTCAGTTGCGATTTGACATTCTTCCGCGGCTATTGTAAAGATGTGATGCGTATGGCAAAGTGCAAAAAAAACAGAGGAGATGACAATGGACGATGCCACCGGCCGCCGCCTTAAAAGATGTAAAAGCAATGCCCGAAAGAATATCTCCTCTCCAAAAGGGGCCAATATATAGTTTCTAAAGAAAATGATATGATCCGTGTCCGACCACCTGGGAAATCGAACACCCTCCAAAAAAGGACCACTAAATAGCAGCAGCGTCGCCACGCCAGTTTCAGCAACCTCAACCATTGACTGAGAAATTGACCTTTCGGAGCAAATGATGTAGCGTAAGAGAGAACTACCTAACAGCGCTTGACAATCTCCAGGTTCCTTTCGAAGAAGTTTTTCCAGGAGCATCATGCTCATTCCAGTGGCACCCACGAACGACACCATGCGTCTTCGAATGGTTGAAGGATCATCGCGAATGACACGGTGGGGCCCATCTCTTGATGCTTCTTTCAGATTTCTTATGCATAAGCATGCAAATCGATGTTCCTTTGGCCATGCATAGATGGAGCCAATAAAGCTGCCGGAAATAAAAGTACAAAGAGCAATGTCAGTCATCTTTTCTTGTTTGTGTGTGGGGTACAGTAAGGGATTGGCCTTACGTGGTGACAAACGTACAGGAAAGAGAAAAAAAAGAAGGCGAGATCCGAAAAGAGAACACGAGAAAGAGAAAAGAACAACAACAACAACAAAAAAAACAACACGCACACACAAGAAAAATCAACAACCCGACAACAAGACATGGACGCACTGTGATCATAAACACCCGTAATTTCCATTTTTTTTTTTTTTTACAGAACTTCGTCCGCTAGCGCCAACGCTACACGGAACACGCCTGTTTCATCCATCTCAGCAAACATTTGTTGAAAGCATGCCGTTGTATTTAAAGGCCTCTCTGCCATACACGTGGCACGAAGCCGCATCGTCACTGGATTCTGATCGTCCTCATTAAAACGATTTGCAATGCCACCGCGTTGCCATAAATTCCAATTTAATGAAGCCTCAACTAATGCGAGTTCCTTGTGGTCGTCTTCTTCTTTTTCTGCTATCGGGGAGGCAAGCGTCGCGATGAGTTGTCCCATGGATGTGCATGGCTCATCGGTGTGTGGTGGCGCGGCGTCACTGATACCGTGGGACGCACCTAACATACGCTCAATCGCCAAGGCAGCACACAAGCACGTTTCAATTTCTCCAATCTGACGAATAGCACTGCAGTAGATGGTGCGAATACCTTCATTATCTAAAGGTGCACTGCCATCCGTTTGCATCACCGCTTTAATACTTTTTGCGATGTTTTCGTTTTTACACTGCGCATATGCCGCTATTTCCCGATTGCCCTCCATGCAGCGATGTGAGAGGATGCGATGCAGGGAATTAGTGAAATTTGCGTGCACAGTCTCAATGAGAAGTTCTGAAGCGGAGAGTTCCTTCTCCATCCACCGAATAATAAGTCGAGCCTGTTCATGGGGAACAAACGACTGAGCAATAATCTCCTCCGGCGATCGAGGAGTGGCTCGCTCCCACAATGGCCACCATATATTCACCAATCCATTCTCAGCGTTGGAATGGCGCCGCATCCGCTCAGACAAGTACGCATCATCGTCGTCCTTTTTTTCTTTCGAGTCACACAAGGGAGGAATAAAGTCGCGTGGACTATGCCACTGAACAAAATCCGGAAAACGAACCACACGCCCTTCTTGAGCCCGGTTGAAATACAGGAATAAACACATGTCATTAAAAAGTCCTTCACTCTGAATCCATGCACGTGTGTGCCGCCCTGCCGATTCCGTACCGAGATTCTGCAGCTCTTGTGCCTTCATCATCATCACATCCGATGTGCACGGAGGGGTGGGGAGTGCCTTTGGCTCCACTAACGGCTCACCATTTGTAATGAGACACTTTCCTGAGATGAGAAATCCATCCGCTGAACACTCGCCATCGGCTGCAGAAGCTTCACCTCTACTGTGTGAAGCCAAATCGTCCATGTCGTCATCCCAACCATCGGCGGGTTGCTTGACCGCAACAGATTTACTTTCACACAACATACGCCTTGCGCAATAGGAAAGCAGTTGCAATTTCTGAACCAATAACGGCAATCCATGATCAATATCCTCCACGTCTGGGATTCCAATGATTCCAATGAGTTCCTCTAGAGCTTGTCGTCTTTCGCCCTTGCTTTCAAGTAAATCTCCAAGGTGTTCCACTACCAACAACCACAGTGGAAGTACATCGTCCAAATTGTGTATTTGATTTGCACACGCATATGCAAAACGGCAAAGAAGTGAACCGGGAAAATAAATATGACGAATATCCGTTTTTACTTTCTCACTCTGTCCCTCATGCCTCGTCAGGCGATCAATAAGTGCTTTCTGCCTCGCCAGACTTATTTTATGACCAAAGACAATGTCATCGGCTATACAGGTAAGAATATTAGAATATCCTTCCACCTCTCGCAAACTCTCTCCCGGTGAAACATGTTCCATTACCATATACACGTATTCCGAAAGAGGTTTGCACGCGGTATGGTTCAATTCACATTCCTTCTTTGGAATCGCCATGGCTCGGATGGTTAACTTATTCTGTAATACCATTCCCTCTGGGGCAAATGGATTCAGGTTGGAATTCCGCCTTCCACCGTCATGTGCTTCTGTATCCAGCAATTGGTTCCACTGGAAGCAAAAGTCAATACCCCGTAAAGGGGCAGTGCCGGTACCAAAGGGGAAGTTCGTTGGGCCTGCAGAAAGAAGCATAGTTTCATTTTCAAGCTCCAGAATATCATGCCACAACAATGTGGAACTCCTTGCCTTTACATCGCCGCAGGAGCTAGGCTCAACTTCTGCATAATGATTCTCCAAAAAACGCCGAGGCACATTCAAGCGAAATGTTCGCTGCAAAGATACACAAATGCCATCAAACACATCCGTCTGGACACGGCTCTGTGGTCCAATCTGGAGCTGAAACATATCCAGCTGGTCCGATATCCTTTGGCACCACTCTGGCGGATGCGGGTAGGCGCTACAGTGAAATCGGCATTTCACTACAGGTTGAGCAATGAGTTGTTGCAGTGTCCACGGCTCCGTTGTGCTGCATTTTGCATGACCCACCATGACCGGCGGTGCCACCCCTTTGAAGGCTAATTGATAATGATCTCCCACCGAAACAAAGCACGGCGCCATACCGTTAACGTAAAAGAACGGTGATGGTAGACACGAGGGGTCACCATCAAAGCGCAGTGAAAGGGGACCACGCAACACCCGGCCCACTGCGGTTGTGAGAAGTGAGAGGTAAAAGGAGGACTCACTGGTGCGATACGACGGTGCCGTTGTGGTCCCTCGTGCCAAAAAAAACAATGGAAGTGCAAAAATACGGGCGATTGGGTGCAGTTTTTGTTGTCGTTGCCGCTTTCCATTTTCGCGTAAGCCATTCTGTACATGAATTTCCACAGCAATGCCCTCGTCATCGGTGTTGCTCGTCCCCCTGCCGTAACCGCCCTCAGGAAAAATAAAAAAGCTCCGTCCAAAGACAATTTCCCCAACGCCATCACTACTGCCTCTTGCCGCCATGTCTCTTTCATCGTGGCTGTGATGGGGATGCAATGGATTCACAAGAAACCGCTGCAGCTCCTGTCGCTTACTAAACTCCTCCACGAGATAACGTTCAATTTCCCCAACGACTTCTTCAAAGTGGGTGTTGCACGAGTAGTCTTCAATCTCGAGCGGCGTTTCCTCTTCATTCTCATCCTCGCCCCGGCTGCCCATTTGAAAGACACAACGAAAAGTCTCCACAATTTCACCCCGGTCCCAATTCCTTCACGCACGGCCAATAAATGTACTTTTCCCTCCTTGTCGCTCCTCCCTCACCCACACCCACATACATACACACAGAAGAAAAAACTCAAAAGAAAAAACAACAACAACAACGGCAGAAACATCCACAACAAGCAGGAAGAATTCAATACAACAAACACACGAAGCTGAAAGGGCACGGACCTCAGTCAGCACCGCGCTCGGGGGGAAAAATTCAGACGGACGAGGAGCGACAGAGAGTTAAACGTACAATAACGCTGAGAAAAGAGCGAGGGACAAAAGGCACAAAACAAACAAACAAACAAAGAAGGGAAACAAAACAAAATAAATAGAAAATATAAAAGGAGGATGCCCCGGCCACTGAATTCTCACAGTTCTGCGTGTTTCGGGAATTCATCTGCATGATATTGACAGAGAAACACGGCCAGAAAAAACCCAACTCCATCTTCCTCCGGCATGGTTGAAAGACCCGGCATAAAGCGTAGTATCATCAGTGGATTCTCCGGTTCATCAGTGTCGCCACGCTCCGTTGAGGCGGTGTGCGATTCAAGAAGTTCATTGCGACGCTGAGCTTTCTGTATTTCCTCCTCCAGAAGAAATCGACGACCATTTGCAAAGTTTGTTGAACCAAGTAAACACAACCTCTTCTTGTCATTAGTTTTAGCTCGTGCAAGTCGCAAAAACGGATATGTATTAAGAGCCCAAAGCACGTTGGCTTCATTCTCGTCAAGAGTTATGGTGCAGGTACTGTACACCAGAACAGATGTTCCTGTGCGCCGAAGCATTTTTACACACGAGTCGAACAACTTCCGTTGATAGTCTGCCGAATCCCGTATGCCTTGTGGAGTGATTAAATGCGCGTTTAACTTTGGCCTCAATCCCATACCTGTACAGGGAGGGTCCAACAGAATGCCGTGGAACTCACATTCCCACATACTATCCACATCCTCATCACGCTGCGTTTTCTGCAACTTGTTGACATCGCCACAGAAGGGCCTCACCAGACGTTTCACAATCGATATCCCAAAATGAAGTTCAAGAAGATCAAGAAGTCGCTTATAACGCGCTTTGCTGCGTTCACAGCATGTTAACGTGAACGTAGGAAATACAGAATCTGAACTTTTGTCTTTCTTTCCAAGGGAAGAATCCAACCCCTGCACCTTTTCATGTAACAAAGATAACAAAAGACTTGCCTTGCCACCTGGTGCGGCACAGGCATCCAAAAACGCCAAGGGCCCTTCACGCTGGATGTCAATACTGGAGAATTGCTGTACAAGAACATCGACAGCCACCATGCTTGAATAATTCTGCAAAAAGAAACTACTTGTTTCAGTTGCACCGGCCTTCAAAAGAGTAGCCACTGCTGCATCCAACATTGATGATAGAATTGATTTCGATGGCTGTGCCATCGGTGTCCAGTTCGTTCGAACAGCCACGCCGTTTTGCCGGCCCCGAATAATCTCGCGGCGATCCATCAGTGCAGTTCCAGCACCAACGCACAACAACAGAGTTCTCCTATCCGTTCCACCGCCAGCTGAGGTGCTTGCGCTGGCAGGCTGAAGGTACACACCGACAAAAACCTCCTGTCCAGCGACGAAGGAACCTACGAACGATACCACGCCTGGAGCAAATACGTCACTGCCTCGCAGAACGGCCTCGGCACAACCAACGTTCACTACAACTACGGGAGATCCTACTCCCAAAACTCCGGGAAACAAATTTCTCGTTACCGCCGCCATCACTTTTCCTTCTCCCTCCTTCTCCGTCTTGGGTACCATGCTGAGACAGTACGGCATGCCCCACTCGTGCAGGGTCTTCACGCTAAACCCCCGGCCATCCTGCAAATAAACAGCTAAAGCATGTGCCTGCGTCGCCAGACTTCGCGTCCCTATTCCTACTAAACGCAGGTTCGTGGTGCATGGTGGAAACGCAAAGATGGAGCTGTAGGATGGACCAAATCCAAGCGGTGTAAAAACAGTCGATTGAACGTAATCCTGTGTGGCCGGAGCGGCGTAAACGTAGGCGCTCTCAGCAAACGCTTGAAAAGAAATCATCGGCTAAGACCTTCTCTCCGCCCCCCAATTATCCCTTCTTTGCTCGCCAATATATATATATATATATATATTCAGCTCACCCTTGTGGCAGCAGGAAGAAACAACACCAAGAACAGCGAAGTAAATATCTATATCAACTCCATCCACGCATCAGCTAACACATTCGTGTGTGAAATGTCAAATCCTTTACGCCGAGAACAGCAGTTGAAGGAGACAATTCAATATATATATATATATTGTATAAAACGTCTCTCCACTAAACACCCAAAAAGGAGAGAGAGAGAGACAAAGAGGAAAAAACAAGGAGTGTACGTCAGCAAAGACGATACATATGATTATGGAAGAGATCTCCGAGAAGCCTGAGGCTCGTAGCGACTCGTTTTTGCGCAGAGAACATAGCTCCTCACGTGAACATCATCAGAAAGGAGCGATGCGTCAGTTTCGTTTAGACCCCCTGCGACCATGACAACCTTCCGCATGGTCGATGGGGCGGGCATAAGAGATACTCCCGAGTCATCCGCCACAATAAAGCCACTGCTGACATCCTGCGCCGTTTGAAAATCTCTCTTTCCCATGCCTTCCACGGCTGCCAACACCGAATCATTCGCCTGGAGTAAGGCACGCCCAGTACATTTCACCGGCTCTTTGCTTCGCTTTGCTTCTTCTTCTGCTTCCGCGATGCTCGGAGGAGATGGCGACGGTTGGGCACATGCGATAAAGCGAGTACTGAGAGCTTGTGTGGTGTGACTCTTTATGGGGGAAGATATGGCAAGACGGAGCTCCTCTGAGAAGCCACGCATTGGTGCCTCCTTTGAGACTCTGTTTTTATCCACCTGCAGTACCTCCTCCTCCTTCTTCTCCTCTCGCTGACGCTTTTTATCCATAGTGATATATTCATTCTCTATACGTGTTGAAGACGTACAAAACTTCTCTACAGACACCCAGAATGCTGGGTCCTTTTGCAAATGCATACACGACGCCTTTGCTTCCTCGTGCTGCTGGAATGCCTTTTGCATGTACGCAACGACAACGTCAGCCATAAGGTCAACTAACCTGGAAAAACGTTTTGTTTCAAGACGGCGTTTCAAATGCGACAACTCATATGCCATCGCCTTGCCCATATGTAACAGTTCTTCCGTCTCAAATAACACGTCAGCAATCTGTTTATACGCCGCCACCGCCTTTTCTGAGACGATGAGAAGCTCCGGTGCTGTACGAATAACGTGCCTTGCACAATACGTGTTGATGGCACCCTTAAGTGCAGGGGTAAATGTGTTCTCCTCCGTGACAAGCCAGCGGATGGCATCTTCATACGCCGAGACGAAAGCATCCGCTACGCGGCGGCAGGCGACGTCACCGCGAATGAGATCGCCGTGAATAAGATCAATAAAAAGTTCAAGAAGCTGAAAGGATTGATAACGCCGTGTGTCTACACTCTCCATGTGTGAAGCAAGCTGGATGACGCTTCTTTTTTTTTTTTTTTTCGTGGTGCTGTGTTGCTCTCTTCCCCACCTCCCCAGACTTTCTTCTGTGTTCCCCTGTTCCTTCTATGTATCTATCTATTTTCCTTTTTGCTGCCTCCACAAATTGGGAGGCGGAAAGAACAATAATAAATAAGACGAAAGGACGTGTTTCATGTAAACAGCATCAGCCTAAAGGACTCAACACACACACACACACACACACACAAAGTATATGTATATATATAATTTGCCCGCCTCCCTTATCAATGGGCAAAAGGGCGATAGGCCTAAACGGCATGCAAACAATCAAAACGCCTCCATTTGTTCAAGGGCGTATGCCGTCTGTGCTGTCAACAACTTGCCGTATTTTTCTGCACCCCACAACGCCACTCGCTCTGCCATCGTATTTCTTTCAAACCCATCAAAGGGCTGCACCAAATAACAAAGACGGAGCACCGCCTGACGACTTCCCTCAACGACCGGCTCAAGCGACACAATAATCGCTTCGGGCCCATGCGTTAACACAGCCTCCTTACGGCCAGCAGAATTCTCATTCTGCGCACAGAGCACCTCCCACTCTCCATATGTTGAGGATAAGTCAACGGAACCACTCGTGTCATGACACCACTGCTGCTTCTGCCGTATCGCCACACGACGATTCTCGGAAAGGACAGACCGGCTGACCGATCTCCAACAGATATACGCATCAGAAAGACGCCAACGCGACGTGAAGGCTGTCGCAATCACTTCCACACGTATAAAACAACCGGACAGCAGAGCATGCAATGCATAGAGTGCCCCATCGGATGGGTGGCATGCGAGTTCACGTCGCATTTTCGCTGTTGAAACCACGACAGGCACTTCGAACGCACAAATCAGACACGGAACACCATTCCGCCTCGTCCTTGCAGCCGCCTCGCGGCAATACGGCGATATATCCAGCGGATTCCTCACAACGACATTTCGCACACCCCTGCTGGTGTACGCCGTCCACCCCAGAGCCCCAAGCAACGGAATGGCAAACGCCACGCCGATCAAACGCCCAGCCACCATGTTTTCTTCTCCACCTTTCCACCTCTTCCCTTTCCTCCCCTCCCCCCCCCACACACACCCACACCCTTTTGTTGTTGTTTCCGCCACCCACCGCCCCAGCCTTACTAACAACGAGAGAAGAATAACAACAACAACAACAACAACAAAAGGGAACGCCACCAACTTGCATCAATAAAGAGAATTATACACACAGCTGTTACGCATTCGTACAAGTCAATTACGTCTTCACCTTCATCACGGAGAGAGAGAGAGAAAAAAAAAAAACGGTAGTAAATATGCCAATGCGAGAAGAAGCAATTTCTCGTAAAATTACCTCACGGAAACAACCCACAGGTACATATATATATATTATGTATTATATTGTATATTATATTATACATATATACATACAATTGAAATAAACTGCAATAACTTCAACACACATGTATATATAAATATACATATACATGTATATATATATATACGTACTCACTTGATGAGGATCACCCTCTTTTTTATGGTATTTGAGTTCAATGCTAACTTAAATTTCCAACAACAACTTTTATACAATTAAAGATGAAAGCGTACAATATCTACTCCTAAAACTCAGAAGGAGTTTCCACGGTGCACCTAACCCACACACAACAAACAACCTTCGCCTATATTATCCACACAACACAATTCTTGAGAGGTATTTAAAAAGGGAATACGAAAAAACCAATGAGAGAGCAGAAGAAAAAAAAAAAAAAAGAAAAAAAAGAAAGAAAACAACAACAGTACTCACCCAAAGGTAAAACGCATCCTTATTCATACACTATTTTGACGTAATCTGTCTGCACGGCTCGGTCTACCGTTGTCAGTTTTCGTCCTTTGTTGCCCCCACGGGTACCGGCGGATATATTACGTTTCAACTCCATTGTTTTATACTGCAACATCAGCGGCACCTCCACCACTGGTGAATGTGGATATTGCAAAATCCCCTCCCCTTCATTATCATTAGGAGCACCCCCATCTTGTAACCTCGGATTGGGTGGGTCACAACCTCGACAATCCAAATGCATCGGCTCTCCAGTCTGATTCCTCTTTTTTTGACGCCAAGAGGCAGTTGCGGCAGCAGCAGCAGCGACAGCAGTTGTCGGAAGAATATCCGTGGAAAGCTTCGCCTTCTCAAAACTACGCAAAATCGTTTGCACGACTGTAGAATTCAACAACTCTTTACATGTGGGACGCTCCTTTGGATTGCGATGCAGCATGACACGAATAAGCTCTATCATCTCCGGCGGTCGTGCGTACGGAGCACATTCCTCCACATTTAGTACCACTTCCCCATTGGGCAAACGGGCTGGCAACGTTCCACTGCAGGCAAGGTAGTGCAGAATCATACCCAAAGACCAAACATCTGTCGCTTTTGTGTGCGGGTGGATGTACGCCCCACCGCTCTCTGGAGTGCACTCAAAGAGCTCAGGTGCCATGTATTCGATGGTCCCTGTCCCACCCGTCCGCTCATACGACAATTCATTGAGAAGTGTGGCAGTTCCAAAGTCACTGACGAGGACCCGCGGTGGTTTCTCAGGCGCTCCTGTCAGGAGGAGGTTCTGCGGTTTGAGATCACGATGAAGAATATTTTTCTGATGCAAATGGACAATTCCTACTAGAGCGGAAAGAAAAAAATACCAAACGGCTATAGTTGGCAACGCCATGCCATGACGTTCAAGATACGAGTCCAGTGACCCCAGTGTCGCATACTCCATAAGAATAAAAAGGCATCGCACAGGTGGACCAAAATCGGCTATCTGTGCAATATCCACCCAACTGTGATTATACTCTACAACGTTTGGATGCCGTTTGACCTCCTCAAGAATGCGCACTTCTCGTAATACCTTTTGTAGATATTCAGCATTGTCGCCAACGGGAATTTTTTTCAACGCAAAGTACCCAAGCGCGACACCTTCCATGACGTGTTGACAGAGATATACACCACCAAACGTCCCATTGCCAAGTTTTTGAATTTCTCTGAAGTAACATTTATAGTAACCACTACTACTACCACTACTACTAGTAGTAGTAGTATTACCATTGTTAATGTTATCACCTGGACTGCCAACGGTCACATCTTCCCCTTTCGGAGATCCCATCAATTTGTCATTTGCCTCTTTAAATCTATCTGCCACTCTCGCTTCTTCTTTTTCCTCTTCTTCTTCTTCTTCCTCCGCCTCCTCGTTGCCAAGATGGACTTTTCTTTTTCTCCGTAACCCGGCTGACATCCGTATCTGCTGTGATGCCTCCGTTTTTTCTTTTTCCTCTAGCCGCTGATGCAACGAGGGACTTTCGCAGATGGAAAGATGCTGCTTGTGTGCCTGAACCAGCGTCCTGAAATACTGAGGGGTAAAACGACGTTCATTGGAAGGCAAAGAAAAGCTCTCCGCAACACCCTCGCTCAGCGGACGGTGACATGTGGGGCAGACTCCAGAGAGAGACAATGGCCCATATGGTGACCGACTTCGCCGTGCCGTGTAATTTTCCGATCGTGATGCTATTTGCATCTCAGAGGGCGATGGAACAATGGCAAGTTCCCCACATGTCATCGGGGACAACCCTTCTGGCGCGTCCATGGGATCGCTAACAGCAACTCCAAAACGATCTTCCTCTAAATCGGGTACTGGATGCAGATATTTTTTCATGTACAGAAGAATTCCTATTTGTATGTGGTTCCTTTTCTTTTCTTTCTCTCTATCTCCCTCTCCCCTCACATGTCATCGGAAGCAATTGAGAGGGGACATTTGAAGATTACGGAGAGAGTGGAGATAAAAGCGTCACCAATAATTATGATAATAAAAGGAAAAACAACAACAACAAAAAACAATAAGTCTTCCTTTTCTCCCCCTCTCTTTTTCCCCATACTTGGTGTGGAGGCTCCAAATAAAACAAAACAAAAAAAAAAAACAGGTGCATGAGACGAATCCATTCCGTGTGATCAAAAATGAACGTCACGCAAAAGCGTCTTGTGACACGTGAAGCATTATTTTTTGCTTTTCATTTGGAGTACTCATTACGGCTGGTGCTCCTTCATGTGGTCTGCCACCATCTTCATCGCCTTGGCCAACGCCGTCATGCCTACAAAGAAATGGACTGCTCTGGCTTCCATACTGTACGGGCAACCCATTGGTTCCTCCTCCTCTATCACCATGGCGTCGACCTTATTTTCCATCTCGTTATTATCATTATTCATGCAAGGAGCCATGTCCTCTCTTCCACAGTGGTCTTGAAGTGTGTACTGCTGCAGGAGTGATACCGGTAACATCTTGACGACACTGCAATCCTTCCGCAAGCGAAGGCTACCGCCATACATGCGTTCCACTCTACTCTCGCTACAGCTCTCCAAAGATGCCGTTTCTTGGTGGTAAAAAACACGTGCAATTACCCACTCGTCTCTGTCCTCCACGTACACCAAACGCCGCTGCACGTTGAGGCCGCCATCTTGCCGCAGCACCCACTCAACCTTCTCGTTCGTCTCCGCTTCCGTGGGCCACTCCATCACAAACCCCACAACCGCATCGGTGAACTGGTACGGTGGAAGCTGGTCCCGCAGAAAATGCACGGTTGCTTCTCTGTTCATCAGGCAAAGACGCGGCGCCTCTGGTGTGCCACTCACACTTGCCATTGGAAGAATGACGGAACCGTACGTGGCCATCGCCCCACTCTCAAAGGCATCCGTAAGCTCCTCTCTATCCTCACCAAAAAGAAGTGGTGTCGCAAGGAAAATGTGCCTCTCCTGTTGCACGTGAGGCAATGACACACGCCCTGCCTGAGCTCTCTCGCGTCTCAGCAAATATAGCACTTCACATCCCAACAAAATACGTGCCAGTATAAGTTCAGCTTCTTCCATACTTTTCGCCTCCTCTTCTTTTTCTTCCTCCTCCTCCTCCAAGCCTTGTCGTTGCTCGTTGTCGTTTTTGTTACCGTCATGCTCCGTTTCCTTCGGTACTGTAACAAATGTCGCCAACGGGGCCAGTTGGTCACACAGCGCACAGTACGTCACAACAATAGGGCAGGCTGCAGTGCTGGCAGAAGCAATAAAACAACCATGTCGTCCCTCACATTCTGCCTTTTTTTCCAGTTCCCCCCGCTGCGCCTCCAGCGAGAGATCTACTCCCCATCCTATCTCACCCATGTGGGCTACCGCCTCTCCTTCGAGTAGAGCCAAACATTCATTTCGCTTCCGCAAATGATACATGCAGTGGCCAAGGATATTCTGACGCAAATCCGGAATAACCACCGGACCGTGCGTCCCTTGTGTTTCATGCAGGCAGAATAAACAATGTACATGCGGTGGCCCGTGCACCGCCATGTTTACATCGTCGCATGCAACCGTGGGGAGTAAATCTGGATGCTTCATCGCATGGAGCCCGTCTTCACGAGCCAAGTGCGCGCATACAGGTGGGTGGCCACATGCATTCAGCGCAACATCATCACCATCATCATTTCCCGCTAACGGAAGGTTAAAACGGAAGAAGATGTCACTTATCCCAAGGCGTTGCCCAATCCGCTGCACAAGACTCACATACTGCCGGACTGTAAGATGTGTGGTGGGGGGTGGCGGGGGGCCGTCAAAAATGCCAAACGCATCCCACTCTTCCAACCCTGTACGAGCCATGACGCCTGCGTGGCTCCCAAATAATTTTCTACTTTTTCCTCCTTGCCACCAAACACACACACAAACAAAAACCCTCTCTCTCTCTCTCCACCCCCCTTTAGAGGCCGGCCACTTTTCCCAAAAGCAAAAAATCACACAACAAAACAACCAAAACATCAACAAAAAAAGAAAAGCATCCACAACAACAAAAAGTTATCCGCACAAGTTCACTTCAAGTAAGCGCAAGGGTAAGTCGTCTTCGTCTCAGCAACAAAATTCACCCACCTTTTCCTGTTATGTATGAATGAAGATATTGTAATCAACCCCATTAAAGTATTCCCCAACCGTGCGTCGCCTAGGAAAACCCAAATGCATACAGGATGTCGACACAGTGACTGCAACAGTAAGAACACCCAGAAGGGAAAAAAAAATAATAATAATATAAA
Source organism: Trypanosoma cruzi (assembly GCF_000209065.1). Classification (NCBI taxonomy): domain Eukaryota; phylum Euglenozoa; class Kinetoplastea; order Trypanosomatida; family Trypanosomatidae; genus Trypanosoma; species Trypanosoma cruzi. Next base: position 55,890 of record NW_001849432.1, read on the forward strand.
ATAAAACGGCAACAAGTAACAAAAATATCAATAGAACCATCAATTCTCAACATCAATTGCGTATACGTAGGTTTCACCACACTCCTGTAGACACTCTTCCAAGTGGGCGGCCAGCCTGTCCATGCGAGCTAGCAGTCCAACTTCCAGTGCATGCAAGAGATTCAGCGAGGACATCTTATATCCGGTGGCTTCTTTTGCAACAGGGTGCGAAGGACATTCATGCACGTAACGTGCCAGAGCTCGATTAAACCGGTTTTTCGATGTTTCTTCACCATAGGCCCCCAGCAAAAAAGCCACAAGTGTATCTGACTTCATCTTTTCTATCCACCGTTGAGAAAGAGACGTGCTTGCATGGTTTTCATTATGCCATTGCATCCGTGTCCGGTTGAGGGCATGGCGTGTCTCAGGTCGAAAACGGCACCATTTCAGCAAACCAGGGCGACGTGCTTTCATGACCATTTCGGCTTCAAAATCAGTCTTTGCATGGTCTCTTGGTGTACATCGCCACTGACTACTTCTTTGGTTGCTCCACGTTCGTAGCGGCGAGGGACAGTGTAGGAGCCCACTCTCCACCTCGCACACCGAGGACCCGAACTTCTGCCCGGCAAAGGCCCAACCATTATCAATTAAAGCCGAGTGCAAATGCGTCGCCTTGTCTCGGAACCAGTTCTTACCAAAAGCGCGATCTGGATTCAATAAGAGATAGTCAAAGACCATAACATCCGACATTTCATGCAAAACAAAACGATGAATGGGCTCCCGCTTTATCGGATTATAAAATGGAGGGACGAGAAAATAAGGGGCATACACGGAAGCGGATGGATAAGTATTATCATCAAAGCCATCTCGCCAAGTTAGGGCAACACCAATCATCAAAACAGTTGCTTTTTTACTTTTTCCAGTGACAACAATATGATCCCTACGCTGGAACTTTTTCCCATGCGTTATATTCCTCGATAGATGTACCATATCCTTTTCTGTGAGCACTCCGCAACGATCTCTGTGTACGACACGCAGCAGTTGCTCCTCCGTGATGGCGATCACCACACCACGTGCGAGCTCAGCCTTCGGATATGCCCATTCATCCCCCTCGTAGAAAAGCTGTTGAAAATGATACACGGCGACTTCAGTCCATCCCTGTTGGCCATGCCACCTCGATGCAGGCCGGCATTCTGCCTTGAACACAAACTGGATAGCGTCCCCAGACCCATCCTTTAATAGACTGACGACGCGGTATGTACCGTGATGCAGCTGCGTCATGGTTTCCTCGGCGACAAGCTCATTTACTGGATCCGTAATGCGATCCAAGTTTGTCGTGATTACACCACTTTGACGCAACAACACTTCTCCTCCATCCTCTCCGATGCGGGACAAAAGATATGTACAAATAGCCATAAAAAAACACATGAATACAATAAATTTAAATCTGTGAAAGGCCAACGGGCGCAGTATTTGGCGCAACCTTCTACGTCTACTGAAAGTAAACATCCATCCATGATCGCTGCCTTCCTCCACTATGCCTTCTTTCCATACCATTTGGGAGCCCAGGAGGGCAACAACAACAACAGATTAAACAATATCCCTACAACCTCGACTCCCTGGGGGAAAATAAATAAAAACAAGATAAAATTCAAGGGGAACCACAAACGCAAACAATATTTTCTCAGAGGCACCTCAAGTAGGCAGCAACGAATGCAAGTGATGAGAGATCAGTCGTCATTGCGACCGTGTGCATGTGAATGAACGCGTGTAATGGAGAGAGAGAAAGAAAGAGAGAGAGAGAGAACTCATGAATTGACCCCCTTTTCCTTTTTTTTTTTTTTTCGTTTGTTTCTTTCTATTACATCACTATTTCTAATTCAGCCCCACCCCCCTCTCTCTCTGCATTACCAAAAAGTAAAAAGAACAAAAAGAAAAAGAAAAAAAAAGAAAAGGTCCCACTGTATAAATTCCTTGCAAAAACACCTTACAAAAATTCTGTCGTCAAATATATAAATATACCATTGGCAATTCACTTCTATTATGAATCTCACTTTTTTATTGAAGTTTTTTTTTTCCCCACCCACCACACACCCACCCCAATTTTTTCATTTCTATTCGATTCTGAGTTCATTTCTTCACTTTTTCCCGGGCATTCCTGCACTCCCTCTCTCTCTTTTCTTCCTTTTTTTTCCCCCCTTTCTACCCCCCTCTTGTCACTTCATGGCTGCTGTGAGGGTCCGGAGTGTGCGCAATCGGTTGAGTGCGGCGCCAATTTCAAACCGCCTCGCCGCTGATGTGAAGCCACGTGGCAAATAACACGATGGCGTTCGCGCCTCCAGTCGTGCATCACGCAATGCCGCGTCACAGCCCTCAATCAATGCAGCGAATTCCGAGTAAAAGGGCACGTTACGTGGTTCGCTACCGCCCGAAGGTGAATAAAGCAACTTCAGCGATTTCCCCTTCGCAAGGATGGTTCTGATGCCATTTTCCTCCCCGTCATACAACATGGCGAGGCACTGAGCAATGGCGTTCACTTGTCCCTCCTCTACAATTTGCTCAACTAGCGACAAATCAATGGTTTCCTCGGCAAAACGGATGCTGTCCACACCGACGCCACTAACTTTGATGCTGTCATGGCCCCTGCGACAGTGAACGGTGGAGAATGTCCCACTCCCATCAAACTGGCGTTGCATTGGCGAGACAAAGGCGGAGATAGCTTTTTTGGGCGGTTGCACAGACGACATGAAAGTTCTCGAAATTTCTTTCGCACGTTCGCTGCAATCAAAAGCCTTGTAAGCATTCATAACTAAGGTTACCGTGGCGTGCGGGAAATATTGCCCGGATCCTCCAATCACCATGATGGAGGAAACCCCATGGTTCTGTATCAGGTCCGTGACACGGTCCACGAATGGGGTAATGGGCTCCTGTTCACGTGGCACAAGTTGCTGCATCAAATCGTCACGGTACATCAGGTTGGTGGCGCAGGTATCTTCATCAAGCAACAACAACCGTGATCCCAGCTCCAGGGCCTCCATAATATTAGCGGCTTGGCTAGTGCTGCCACTGGCATCGGAGGTGACAAATGAGGTGGTGGTCTTTTGGAACGGAAGGTTATTAATAAAGGGCGATATATCAACACCATTAATGGATCGTCGATCCTCCGCACGAATTTTCACCGCTGTTGGGTCCACAGTGACGTACACCCGGCCGTCGTCCGGCACATGATTGTAAATCCCCACTTCCAGTGCGCGCAGGAGCGTCGATTTTCCATGGAACCCACCACCGGCGATGAGTATCAACCCATGCGGGAGGCCCATGCCCGTTACCGTGGCACCGCTGTGCGGCAGATGAAATGTGCGCTCAAGCGACGCTGGCGAGACAAATGGCACCGCGCCTTTGCCAAGTGGCCTGTCGGAATTCCCTGATTCGCGTGGCAACACGGATCCATTCGCAACAAACGCCACACACCCTGCGGCACGCAACTCACCACGAAGATGTTCCTGATCGTGGACGCAGGTGACATGCTGGTAGAGGGCCTCTTCGTCGAGGCCAACAACACAACGCTCCATTATCGGGAGAAGTTCATCGTAAAAAATACGGATGGCTCCATGGCCATCAATGCGGCGTCCATGACCCGGCAGCTTCACCCGCGCAAACAAATGCACCTCCACCCCTCCTCTCTCCCTATCGCCATTCACCAGGACAACCGTACTCCTCTCCAACACATGTTGAGAGGGACGCATCACATGCAACGCCCCACTGTGGTGTCTTGCAACACCCCGACGATGGCCATCATGAAAGGAACGGAGGATGTAGTCCTCCGCCGCGATACGACGACACGGCACGCAGGAGCTCAATTCCGAGCACTGCAGGATCTTCTGCAACTGAAACGGGCAAGGGCAGGACATACGCACCTGACTTCCAGGAGCAAATGGATCGGACTGGATCGCCAAAAACGTACACCGCACAGATTCTGAAAGTGCAAAGGACGCGTTTGTCAGGGACTTCAGTTCTCCGTAATTGACGCCCTCGACAGAGTTAAAGTAATTCCTCAGCTCTGCATACGGTGAGCCGGAGTTAAAATTACTCGGGTCGCGAAACGTATCTTCTTCGCATGCCGTCTGTTGCCAGTGCTGTCCACCCCTTCCACCTCTTCCGCCACGTCCACGATAGCCTCCACCATATGCGCGATAAGACATGTTTTATTTATTGGTTTGTGTTGTTGACACTTACTTTCTCTCTCTCTCTTTTCTTTATTATTCTCGTGTTATTATTCACTTCTTTTCAACACTCCCACCACCCCATGGATTGGAAAAAAGTAAACAGAAATAGAGGGGGGAAGATGAGTTTAAATGATGACACAATCCAACACGCACACACACACACACACAGTGGCCAAACGGCTTGGACCCTACACAAAGCAAAACAAAAAGAAAGGATGCAGTAAAGAGGAGAGAAAGAAACGGCGTGGGATGTCGCGTGAAGTAGACGTAAAGAGAAGCAACAACAACAACAACAGCGTCAGCATGCAGAAAAAGGCACAATAACCGCGTTCCAACATTTTTTCCTTAATGGCTCTACGTCTCTCTCTCTCTCTCGTTGTCTTATTGTCTTTGTTTGCATCAACTCACCAATCACCTTTGCCGGCACCTCCCCTCCTCCCTCTCACTCTCCACCTCCGCCACTCCGTGAATTTATAGAAGGCTCTCATCGTCATTTCTGTTGGCTCTGGCTACTACTGCCGGACCGTTGTAGGCAGTGCAAAGAACGAGAGAAGGATACATTATGATTATTAATATTATTATATAAAGTGTCGGGCATACCGTCAAGACGCATCATCAACATCACCGCCATCACCAATGCACTTACCAAAAATAACAATCACAGCCACGTCTGTACCTCATCCCTTATGTCGCCGCGGCTGTCATTTCTTTCATCCACCGATATGGCATCTCGCCCCTCTTCACCTTTTCCTCAAACTCCTTCTTGAGTTGTCGGGAGAGCTCGAGCCCGTTGTAAACCTTACTGATGCAGCGGTCTAGACACGACTTCTCGCCTGGGTGGTATGGAAGGGAGTCCTCGCCGTAGTGAGTGATACACTGCCGCGCGCAGTGTATAAAACCATCGTATGTGATTAACTGCAGTTTTTCCGCCAGCACGACGGCATCTCGCTGCGGCAAACCAGCGAGTTGCGGATTCGCCTGTGGGGGCTGCATTGCAGTGTGTGTGTGTGTGATGTCCCTCTGCTACCTACCGGTGTGTTTCTGCGTTACACGCGAGTAATAATAACGATGGTATCATATTGATGACATTGACGGGGGAGAAGGCAACAATAACAACAACAAAAAAAAAAAAATAAATAAATAAGTAATGAAAGGAGATGGAAAAAAGGAAAAAGAAAAAGAAAAAAACCCAAAAGGAAGAAAGAAATAAGACGACATAACTCGCATGATCATAACCCTTCATTCTTCATACTCACTTCCCTCTCTTTATCTCATTGTGTGTGAACGTGCCTTCGCGGTTAAATTCCTCCTTATTTATTTTTATTTTTCATTCTTTACCTTCTCGTCACTTCTCGTACGTGTCCCTCCGTGACGGTTTCACCACACATGACCGCACATTACAGAGAGACCTGAAGAATTTGCAAGGGAGTGGAGGGAAAAGTAAAAAAAAAAAAGAAGAAACTCCGGGGGCCATTGCCTCATTGGGTCCCCACTGTAAGCTTTGGGCGCTACCCTCCCCCCCGCATCCATCTCCCTTGTTTTGGTCGCCCGTCACAGTTTCCACGGCGATGAGTTTACATCCACAAAGAAAGCGGGAAACACACACACACACACACACAAACAGATAAACATCACGCTGTGATTACGGGGTTAAAGTAAAGAATGGATGTTGGAGGGCTTCGGCGGCAGTGATACGACGCAGTGGGTCATAGTCTAAAAGCCGTCGACAGAGATCATACAGTTGCGGAAAGGGCTCAAGCACCTCCTGTAGCGTTGGTCGTGACACGACATAATGAATATCCTCAAGTGAAATAATACGCCGTCGGCGCTGCGATGATGACCTATTAAACCGGTATGGCCACTCCAACTGCATCGTATGTGTATCAAAGTAGCTTTCGAAGTAACGTCCCTTTGCGAACACACGCCTAACAATTGTTTCAGATTGCCCATTGCTCTCCGGAATATCAAATGGACCAATAATGTGCTGCATGAGGGCAATGTGCTCAAGGTCATCCTGTGGCATAAAGATACAATCCCCTGTAAGCAATTCGGGAATCATGCAGCCAAGTGACCACATGTCCGCAGAACTCGTCCACCCAAGCCCAAGCAGTACTTCTATACTGCAGTAATGCGTCGTTTGAATGCGGTGGTAAAAAACAGGTGTCTTACCATCCAACACACTTAGTTTGCGACACTCTGAGAGAAATTCGGCGGCACCCACGTCAATGACACGAACAGCATTCATCGCAGGAAGCCTGACGTTCAATACGGTTTCACTCACTCTCATTCCCTTCTGCATGGAGTTCGGGGATGGCGATGATGATGTGAAGGTACCAATACCACCCAAACCTATTTTTTGAGTTTGTTCATGACTACCAAACGGCTCAAAGGAGTTGTTGGAGTGGCGATGCGTCCTAATGCAAAGCTGCGTCATGAGGGTGTCGTTGGATTCAAATAGAACATTTTCTGGTTTAATGTCCGTGTGTGCAATGCCACGGCGGTGTGCGTGGCGCAGGAAGAGAAGAATCTGGTACAGGACCGAGCGTACAAGTTCGAGGGGCAGACCTCTGTAATGAACCTCAATTACACCACGTTGACGCAATACGGTCTCTTCGTCAACACCATTTGGCAATGTACTTTTCTGTGATCCCGACGCTAAATTGCCCGCCGCCTTCATGGACTCCTCACGAATGTGCCGCAGGACGTCAAACAGCGAAAATCCAAGAGGGGGCAGAACAATCGCGTGGTGAATGGGATGGGGCAGGTGTGAAATGGGAACGATGAAACGACCCGCTTGTCCCTGACACACCGCTGAACCACCAAATGCATCATACCGTCCCGTCACGGTCGCCGTCAGACTACCCTCACCATTGCAAACGCCGGTACCACCGCCACCATGACCCCCACTACTCACGCCGATGTTGTACTGCTGCTGCTGCCGTTCCACCTCCTCTGGAAGCGGTCGACATAACGCCTCAAGTGTCCCCACTTCGTTCCAGTACGCCTCCTTGTAGGTCTGTTCGTTGCGAAATATTTTTAATGCGCAAAGATCACCAGTGCGGAGGGAGCGACACAAGACAACTTTGGAGTAGGTGCCTTTACCCAACTCACGCAGCAGCACGTACTCATTGTACAAAATCCAACGAGGCCGCACCCGCGTCCACGGTGTTGGCGACACGTGTTTCAAACGAAGCAAAGGGGACGTGAACTGCTGCTGCTGCTTCTGATGCATGTCGCCGGAGTCCAGACGCAGAAAAGGGATGTTGCTGCGCCCAAAGCGCCTGGCGTACTCTGCCGTGAACAGCGGGTAGTGCTTGCGCTCATCTGACCCCCGCAAGGAGGAGGAGGAGGAGTACGTGGAGTGCCGCGAGGAACCCGAAGAGGAACGGCTGGAGCGCGACGCCTCCCGTCTGCGCCTCCCCGCATTTTCCCCCCGCGTCGGCGTTTCTCTCGTGCGTGACCGCCGGCGCTTCATCCTTCCGCTCTTCGGGCGAGACGCCGACGAGGGCATCGATCACGAGCGCACAAACACACACACACACACACACACAGTCCGCCCGTCGGTCCTTGCTCCCCTAACCCCGCCTCCTCCCTTTTGCAGACGAACCAACAGCGCCAAAACAACAACGGCTACCAAAATAAAAAAGAAAAGAAAAAGAAAGGGGGAAGAACACAAACGATAAAAACAACAGAGAAATGAAGTAACAGCAGGTGAAAGGAGGAGGAAAAGGGGCACAAAACAAAAAAAAACAAACAAAAAAAAGGGCTTCAAACTTAAATCCCGCGTGTTGGTAGAACTCTTCTTCTTTTCTTCTTCTTCTTCCCCCACCCCCTTCCCTCCTGCCCTCCACATCATCCCGGAAGTGGAAGCAGCGAGTTTTATCCAAAAGAAAAGCAAGAAGAAACGCGTTTCAACAAATCCGACCGCGGTTAAGCGCCACAAACAAGAACACATAAGACAAGTCCAAACGTGTTCTCAGTAAAGCTAACAAACCAAGAAGAAAAAAAAAAAAACGAAATGCAGCATAAAGAAACAGGAAGAATAAAAAAGAAAAAAGAAAAAAAAAGAAAAAGAAGAGGAAAACACAGAGAAAGTTCTGTGAAGGGCGCATAAAAAAGCGACTGTCATTTCAAAATAAAGGAGAAAGCATAAAACAACAACAACAAACAAACAAACCAAATGATGGGAGTTGATTCTTACTTTGAATGCCTCAATAAACTCCACACCTCAGCTTAGTCTTCATGCTTATCCGGAGGTAGAACCCCCCTCTCCCTACCTGGTCTTGGGCACATGTGAGCCATCAATTCCAAATCCCCCCTTTCCCTTTCTTTTTTTTTTTCTCCCCGCCAATTCCTCTCCGCTCTTTTCCCTCCACCCCTTCTTCGTTCTTCGTTCCACTACTGTTGCTGCGTCGTGTGGTACACCTCCTCCGATGAAGTGTTTGGATTTTGCTCTGCAGTAGATTCCAGGGACATATCTGTACTCGTTGTGCTTGAACAGCTTACATCCGTTCCCGATTTCGACGTATCTTCCAACGGCACGGTTACGTTTTGTAGCCCCTCCTGATTCTCTTGTTCCTCAACGTCGGCGACTACTTCTACAACCCCATCTGTCACCAAGGAGGACGTCGTTCCAACAGCCTCCAACATGACTGCACTGGTCGACCCGACAATTCCCCTTAAAATTTCACGGTCTCCATGCCACGGCGACGGGTCGGCCTGTCCCACAGACCCAATTGAAACACCAATAGCTGCGCCATGTGGCGTGTCCTGTGTCCCCTCCACCAGTTTGCGTGCCCGGGGAGGATACAACACCAGTAAATCATCTGCCTTTTGAAACGTTGTGCCTGAAGAAAAATTCAGAAGAGCTCTTCGGTGTTCAAACTCCCTGTATTGTTTCTCATATATCTTGGCGTCCTCTTGGTACGCCCTTGCCCTCGCAGCCACCGTCTCAGCTGCTACCCTCCTGGTCTCCACTGAAAAGGATACAAAAAGAACATGTGTGATGGCTGCCATGCCGTGGCCAAGAATGACCGTTTGAACGCCATCCCTCAATAAATCTTCAACACCACCTAAATGATCCTTACCGCCACTACTAACACACTTGTTTCCATCACCACCGCTAACGTTTATTTCTCCACCTCTTACTCCTGCCGTCATGCTCGGATTCCTTCCAAGGCATGATGTATTTTCTCCAAGGAGTTTCATCAAGGCGCTTTGCGAGGTGCCTGTCCTCCATGAACCGCATGTCTCACCTTGTGGGGGCTTCAGTGCCACAGCGCTCACCTGAAAGTGATTGCACTCCGCCACACCGGGTGCAAAGGCGCACGCCGTGAAGTTTAGCAGATGAGTTTCATGGGGTAAAAGCAAAAACCCAACACTCGTTTTCCCTACAAAGGTGAGAGGCACAGGAGACAACATGGGCGACGGAAGAGCATCAGGGCTACCGGGCATCGTGGTCTTCACCGTCACAAGAAGAGGATGTGCGGCTAGCGAACGACAATGTACCGTGACGGGAATAATGGCAACATCTGGGTTGTCCGCTGTTGTCTCCACAGTATGCGGCACTTCGACGTGGTAGAACATTGCGCCATGATGCGGATGAAGAGTATGATCTTTTATCATCGAGTCACAGAGATGCTCCTGCAGTCTATCGTGTGCTTCACCCACGGAAAACTCACAAGATGAAAGGAAACAAACGGGATCGACAAAGTGGAACATTTGTCCGCTGTACATCCGCCCCCTCTCCTCAACCGCCCAAACCACCGCCACACAAATGGGTGTAAAGGGCTCCACAACTGGGACCACCGTTGTTGAGTGGCGCTGTGTTTGCTGGTGATGGGGATGATAAATTTGCTCTTCTTGTTTCTGGGCTGCACCCTCGTCACTGCCTGCCGATTTTCCCGCAGCGCCTGCCTTGTCTAAGTAAAATGGAAGACCTTCAGGAACCTTCACTTCACCAATGGTCCCGGGCCCACGGAAGCTGCAGCGCATGAAGTATGAATTCATCTCGGAGTCCACAACGCCGGCGCCGATATTTTCCTCCACCATGATGCGTCTCGAGGTTGCAGCGAGCGTCGACGAGAGTGGGATGCACACCTCCTCTATTAGCTTACGTGAATGGACAACGGTCGCATCCGTGTGTGTTGCCTTTGATGATGGTGTTTCACTCACCACGCTCAGCGGGACGCACAAGGCACCACCAGATGACAAGATGCAATCCAACGCGTTCTCTGCAAGAAGATTCCCAAGAGAAGTGGGGACAACACGCCATCGCGGTCTGTGAATGACCATCACACGCGACACCCGTACTGGTGGCTCTCGTGCCTCGGACACGTTACTAGCCGTGATAAGTACTGCCGTTGCCATGGTCACATTAGCAGGAGGCAATACCATGGATGAAAGCAAAATAGCCGATTTTACAACAACACGACGAAAAAATCGATGAAAACGCAAAGACGCCAAAAAAGAGGAAGAAGAAAAAGAAGGGAGCGCATCTTCTTCCTTTGCGGTTCCTGAGATGTATCCCACAAGGAAAAAAACGTTATTTTTGCACCGCGATGATGAGTCCTGGCTATGATGGGCTTGCACCGTCATTGGCAATGTGAGGCTTGTCTTTGGAGCAAGTTCTTGTTCCAACACAAATGTTGCCTCTGCATCGATATTACGCTCCAAGCCAAAAGGCTCCATCCAGACTACATGGGCATTCTTCGGACTGCGTTGCAATGTAATGCTGCGTGCCGTGCGGTATGAACTCCCGTTTGTCAAGACAAGTGTTGTCTGGCAATACTCTCCGTCCCGCATGAAGGGTGGAAGTTCGGGGTCCAGCCGTGCAGTGATCCACGCCTGTGGCGGGGCAACCTCAATTTCCATGTTTGCCGGTGAATTCACGTTCGGCATGGGGTGCTCCACGGCATACTCAAAGGCCCCAATTCTATTATCGCTGCTGCCATCGTCACTCGCCTTGTAAGTTTCCGTGGCGAAGTAATAATACCCCTCTAATCCCATAAGCGTCCAACAGAACCCAATGATGACGTACGTGCCTTCTTCACTTGGTGAGAAGGATATGGTGACGGATTTTGACTCCGCTGCCTGTAACTCCACGGTTTGAGAAGAGGCGCTCTTCCACAACTGATCGGGTTTTTGCTTAGCAACATACAAGAGACAGAGTTTCTCTGCCGTAAGCGGACCACCAATGGGATTCCGCAGCGTTACAGTGATTTCCAATGGTTCTGTGAGGTGCATCGAATAACGCCGCATACATACCACGGCATTATCTCGCTGCGTCTTTCTAATCTCCTCTCGAAAATTCAGCTGGTGGCGTGGAGAACTGGATGCGTATCCCGTGTAATGCTGCCGTAGTTTGTCTTCCATCTTGTGCCATTCCACCTCCGCCAGCTCATCACTCACCACCTGTGACTCCTGCCTTGTCACTTCATCACAATGAAACGCATTTGCGCTGACGCGAATGGACTCCGGCAAAATACATGGCGCAACCATGTGTGGGCAGATTTTGTAGCCGAGATTCTCCATTACCTGTCGCTGCCGACTCCAAAATGATTCAAAGTTGCGAAGTCCTGTACGCAGATTACTGTACATAGGCGTCGCCATAGAAACGGCGATGGACGCCATAACCATCCCGCGTATTTGGTTTCCAATTTTACGGTACATGTGGGCTAAAAGCGTGTGAATGTGCTCAAATATAAGTTGCCAACTGCCACGACGTCCAACACTGCCACACACACGTAGGGCACGCAGGTAACAACGCAATGCATTCTCAATAAGGTTGTCGTCTAGATACGCACTACCCGCAATGATCATTTGGCGCGCGTACTGTCGAACATGAGAACGCAGCAAGAAATTGTTAGGTAACAAGGCCGGTATTGTCATCCCTGCGGGTTGTGGCGGATTGAGGAAAAGTGAAACAGACGCAAGCAGCTCATGTAATATTGCGGAATACAACTTATTTCTGTACGCTATCCCAACACGTTGAACATGTATCAGTGAAGCTGCAGCACGATCCAATGCCGGTGGAGACCGTGTACGACTGTACTCGTAAAGCATGAGGGACAAGCGGAAAGCGTATGTATGCACTCGACATTCCACGTAGTCATTCTGCGCAACCTCCAATCGACAGTCACCACTGTTTTTAGACGACGTGCCTCCTGTCATCCACGGCGCCAGGCTCGGTAGCGGCAAACGACCCTGCAAAAATTCACACACACCAATTCCCTCCTGGCAAGCCGCAATGAGCGGTTTATTGAACTCCCGTAACGACACCGTCGAGAGCAACTCATTGCGGCACATCCGGTAGTAACTAATTGCGGAATCGTAGTCCGCAAGCGCCAGCAGAATATCCGCAGCGCGTCGCATCTGCATTTCCAAGGACCCTGCAAGATACTTCGTGGGGCTGCCATCGTGGCTCGCGACCCAACTGTCAGTCTTGGGTTTCACCTCGTCCTTGTTACGGAACCACGCGGCGACCTTACCAAATGTTGTCGTACGTTTTTCATTGATTGTCAGCACCAAAACCCGCAGCTTCCGCTCGAGAAAGTTGAAGAGACATCGTGAGAGGTAATACGTCACAACATCACGCAAGCCTTCCACATCCTCTGGACTCATATGGCAGCCGGTAATCTTGGCCATGCCGTTTGGCCACTTCCCGAACATGGTGTGCACACGCGGGAAGTGCAGAGATGCGGGTGTGCTGCTGGAATTCTCGCTATTGGGGTAACTGCTGTTCTCAGCAGTAAATACGACATTCACCGTGGCACTCGATGAGCCGCTGACCGGTTTTTGTTCACCACCACCACCACCACCACCACTGCTGCTGCTGCTGTTGTTGTTGTTGTTGCCCCTCACAACGCCGTCTCCAGGGGAAGACATTTGATTTGTCTGTTGTGACGGCTGCGCCAAATGTACGGCCGAGCGGGAGGGGACGTCAAGTGCGAGTCGATTTGCATCGATCCATAGCGACGGGTCCATGTTCTTCACGTCCTGTGGGTTCACAACAGAGTTGATCTTCACCACGGCACAGTGCGCATGGCCGTATTGCGCCTTCACCGCCGCGAGCATGCGTCGCACCTCCTCAATCGGCGGCCCTTCCGTTATGTCATGTACGAGTAGAAAGTAACTGTGCAGCTCATCGTCCATGCATGGCATGTTGCGCCGTGTATCGACAGGTTGCTTTTGTTGTTCTCTAAATTCCCGCATAATACCATCAATGCCACCTTCCTCAAGTGTCGAGGCGGCGTAAATGCACCCCACCGGGTGGTCAATGGTATCAAAGTGGCTGCAGCGCACCACATACGCGTAGTCGCGAATAAATTGTGAGTACCACGCAGGGTGGGAACGCTCCAACAGCTGCGATGCCACCTGCGCAGAAAGCCGTGGCTCCTCCACAACGCCACCATTTTCCTTCAATAAAAACGACATGGCACGGTCCAGTTGTTCCCCGTATGCCAACTCCATCGCCACGTGATCACGCAGCAAGTGACGGAAGTAACGTGCAGACTGCAGCGCCTCCACCTCACGCACACAATCCAGACGCGTGAATCGTACGCCGAATTTGCGCACCTGTATAGTGTCAGCGCGATCTCCAATGTGGGCAAAGAGCTCCGTTGGATGAACAGAGAAGGGTCGGAGCATCTGAACTAAATCCATGCCATTACGCCGACATGCCTGTTCTGTCATGGGACTAGCAAACACCAACACAACCGGATGCCGGTAACGATTCTCCACCCACTGCTTAAACTCCATCTTGTCGGATCACGTGATACACACGTATCCTCACACACACACACACACACACACAGAAATCCTTTTTCCTTTTTCCTTTTTTCTCCTTTCCCTTCTTCTCCGTTTGCTTGTTTTTATTTATTATTTTCTTTTCTGTTCGCTCTCCCTCCTCCCTTTCTCCCTCAATATATATATATATGTGGGGAAAAAGAAAAAAAAAAAAGAAGGGGTGGTTGGCTTGGGAGGATAAAACGGTGGGGTGGGTGGTGGGTGGGCAGTGATCCCAACCCGGACTCCTACTGCTTGATTGCCACAAAGAAGAAGCCCCCACCCAAACAAACAAAAGAAAAGAAAAGTCAATTACGCATACAATGCATACACACAGAAAGAGAAAAGAGAAACGAGAGGGTACAAGACAGAGGGATAAATGCATAAAAAATACAGCGATGCATGTGCGTCGTGAAACAGAAATATAAATATAAATAAATAAATGAAATCTCTCTTAATCTCCCATTTCAAGGGGAGCGTGTGTACATCGGCGGTGAAGCAAGTAGCCATCAGCAAAAAAAAAAAAAAAAAAGACAGAGAGAGAGAGAGAGAAAAAAAAAAAGGGGGGAGGCATACGTGTTAGTATGCAAAACATGCACATACACATATAAATATAAATATAAACAAACAACAACGTTCCTGCTTAAATTCACATGCACATAAATAAATATATAAATATAAGCAAATATATTTCTTTTTTTTTCCCGTTTTATCGATAGCCATATTCTACACAAATCAATACAGCAAAAAACAACAACAACAACAACAACTACAAGAACAACAAAATGCTCTGCAAAGTCAACAACAAGAAGTTGAGCCATAGATTTCAAAAATATATATATATATATATTGGAATGACGTAAACCCAACGCGATCAAAAGTCATTTCCATCTCCCATTTACTATTCAACCTCCGACAAACTACCCTAAATCCATGCACATGTATATATACAAAGAAAAATAAAATAAAATAAATCTACTCGTTAATGACTGAAATTCTTTTCGCACAAGGCAGGCGCTTTTGTATATATATATATATATACGTGCGTGTGTGTGTGGGCAGCCGCTAGCCGTACCACCAGGACAATGGACATACATGTGGATGCTCAGTACACACGTGTTATCAGAGAAATAACTCCTTGAGTAGACATCTCAAAAACAACAACAATAAAAAAAGGATACATGACGCGTGTACGTGGACCAAATGACTCGTTGAGAATACACGGGACCGCACATACACCCACACACATAGACAAACAGGCCGACAAGTATATATATATATATACATATATATACTGACGCATACATGCGGGGTAATTATTATAAAGAGACCACTACATCCACACATACGCTGCTTCCAAAACACACACATACACAACAATAAAGAATTGTCCTCTTCACAATTATATGCTTTTTTTCCCCCTTTCCCCCCTTTTGTTCCCTTATCTCTCTCTCTCTCTCTCTTTTTTTTTCCTTTTTTTTTTCCTCCTCACAAGTGACAACATTTACTCGCCGTTTTGCCAATCCGTCTTCCTCAGCGACAGATGAATGACGTTGGACTCGGATGAAGAGCTAGAGTCGTCATTGTCGCCTTCAAGGGCTTTTGAGTTCACGTCTTTTTCACCCAATTGGCGGGAGGCGGGAAAATGTTGCATGTTGTTCGATGGGCTTTTCGCCATTTGCCGCTTGTGCCACTCCTCCACTTCCGCCCCACGTTTCAAACACCAATCAAACATCCAGTCATACGGTGACGATCGCGTGTCCGAGCCACTGTTGCTGCCGTTCCACCACACACCATTTGCTTTCTCCAAGGGCAAACGCACGCAGCCACGCCGCTTCGCAAGCGTCAAAAATAACTCCCGCATATAATTATAATCCGGAGTGTCTGTAAACCGCAATTCCCGGCAGTAGGAACAGTACTGCAGGATCTCCCCGGGAAGTCCACTGCAGAGGCTCTCCAGTGATGTATCCAACTTCTTCTCCCCGATACGGGCGGTTTTCTGCTGGACGTCCCGCACCGTAATTCCCTGCCATGGAAGTGACCCAACGAGGAAGTACACAAGAATGAAGCCAATCGACTCAAGATCATCACGGCGGCTCTGCTCAAACCCGCGATGGGTCCAGGTACTACAGTACCGTGCGGTACCTGTTAGCGTCTTCCCTTCACAGAATGGAATATGCAGCTGTTTCCGCTTGTTCCAGTACAATTTGCTTAGACCAAAGTCGATGAGGTGAAGAACGTGCCCCCGCCTTCCAGTACCAAGCACAAAGTTCTCTGGTTTAAGGTCTCGATGAATAAAACCTTTTCCATGCAGGAACTCGATTCGCTGTAGCATCTGATCCGCCAGCATACATACAGTCTTCACAGAAAATCTACGGCCACAGTAGTTAAAGAGGTCTTCCAGTGACGGGCCGCAAAGGTCCATCACGAGCACACCGTATTCACCCTCTACACCAAAGTAATGTACACGCGGAATCCCAATGGTGTCGTATTGGCCATTATGCAGCACACGGTACACCTTATTCTCATACGACAACTGCGGGTACGCGATTTGTCGTTTCTCAAATTTCACCGCTACCCTCGAGTTGGTACGAATGTCAAGGCCCTGGAACAACTCACCAAAAGCACCACTGCCGATACGTTGCGAAATAAGAAACCGGCCTTCTGCAATATTCATCTGACGTAGTCTACGTGCCAGCGAATGGCTGGGCGCACCATGTTCGGTGACGCTACCCACCTCCTCCGGCATATATACTAAAAAGAGAAAGGAAAAAAAAAAAACTACAAAAAAGAAAAAGGCCTCTTCTTTCACTTCAGAGAGAGACAGAGAGAGAGAGAGAGAAATAACACACAAAGAAGGAAAACAACAACAATACAGGGAAGAGTAGGCAGAAACAGAGGTGAAAAGGAAATGCAATAGGTCGAGTGCAAATTCCCCTTCTTTTTGTTTTTTGTTGTTGTTTTTGTTCCTCCTCTCGTCGGCAACGTAAGGCAAAAAAAAAAAAAAAAAAAAAAAAAAAACAGCCGCCCTCAGCCACAGAAGAATAAAAAAAAAAAAGAAAAAGAGAGAGAGATAGAGAGAGCAAGAGTACCGCCGCCACCATAATAACAATAACAATAATAATAATAACGCTACCAGCGGCTTCACTCATCCTCACTGTCCAATGAGAGCAGCAGTTGCTGTGTGCTTAACTGCTGTTCTGCACGCTTCATAGCGCTACTCGGCCCCTCAGACGTCTTTGCGAACGGGCTGGTAACAACATGCGGTTGTCGCGGGATCGTGACGTGACTGCGGGCCGTCTCGCTCCTCTGGTCACTCTCAATCCACATTGTCTGTCTCGGTGGTGTCATGGCGATGACGTAGTTTTCCTCCGTGTGCTTCTTCTCAATCGAATGGTCCGTCTCCACCCCACCGACTCGTTCCCTTCCGTTCACTGCCACTTCAAACGGGGCTGTCTCGGTGACCTCGCCAAGAAGGATGCATTGAATGATCCACTCCACTGACACAACAGGGACAGCAGGCAAATTGTGTTGACGCCGCTGCGCCAAGAGACGCTGCAGAACATCATGCGAGTCATGCCGTGACGCATTGCGGCCGTCACTCAACGCAGCTCGGTATGTCATGGGGTTCGACTGCGTCTCAGATGCGGACCCCGCTTTCGCACGGCGCAAAGCCCTTCGCCGCGGTTTTCGTCCTTTGACTTCCGCGGCTATTCCCACATCTTCTTGCTCCTCCTTTCGTGCCTGAGCGTCCGAGGCGGCGGCACCACATCTAAGATCAACAATGACGGACAGATTTAGACTCAACGCGCTGCGTGAGACAAATCCACCCAAAATGCGCACCAGCTCCATGAATTGATCAGCGTGGGCAAGGGGCGAGTGGCTGACAAGGGCAACCACCATCCCAAGAAAGATAGGCTTGTAATAGGGGCCAACGTCATGTTCAAAGAGACCGACAAGGCCCTTTTCAACGCCCGCATCCTTCCGCAGGGAATGCATTGGTATAGCACCAGATCTTCCTCCCTTCCCATCATTTTCTTCTTTACCACTCCCACCGCCGCTACAATTGGCATCGTCACTGTTGGTGACATGAGTGGAGTAAATGGGATGCAGATGCGCACGGATAATCTTTGGGAATGCCCCCAAGCCAATGGCATCGTAGAGCCACTGCGGTGTCAGTACAGGAATACCCAGCGCCTTGGCAAGCAGCACCATCGGTGTTAACTCCCCACGTCCTTCCAAAACAAGTTGCGTCGGCTTCCTCACACGACCAAACACACGTGGTACACAGACGCCGCCCAGCTGCTCAACAATATCGCATAGAAACTGAATACCGTCATCATCATCCCCAGCCACTGCAACACGGAGCTGTGGGGGCGACGTGGGAGGACGGAGGTGCGTCACACCATGACGGGTGCTGCACTTCGCAACCGGCTCCGAAGCAAACAATGGAGTGATGAGGCAAGTATCCGTGAAGGCCATCGTGAGCTGTGTCGCCCCCTCTTCATGTGTCCCGGACTCTGTCTTTCGCTCCTGCGCCTTGTTCCTCTTTTTACTCGGTGCCCCAGTCACGTGCCCGTCGCTAGCACTATCTGTGAAACACCGGTCACGTTTTCGCTGCACTGCCGGTATTTCTTCCGTTGAATTCGTCGCACGTCTCCTAACAGTCGCCGTGGGTAATGATGATGATGATGACACGGCGGCCCTTCCAGCAGGCATCGTGCCACCCAAAGCCTTCCTTCGTGCGCCCATGCAAGGCAGGGCCGAGGGATCCTTCGTACTATCCACGCCGAGATTTACTTCTTTGCTGCTGGTACTTTGCATTATGCCTCTATGCGTGCTTTTCACCGCTTCCTTGAAGGGTGTGGTTGATGCGCTCACATGGACGAGGGGGCTACCACTGCTGTTGCAATCGTCTGGCTGTAACGGCATCTCCCTACGTCTTCCTGCGCTGCTGAAACTGTTTTCACGTACCACTAATTCCATGCTATCTGCATCATCATCGTAATCAATAACAGAAGACACGGCCGTCGGTCTTGCGGTGGCTCCGTCTTGCCTCTCGGAGCCTTTTACACGGGAGGCCCCATCCTTCTCAACCTCCGCCTCCGCCACGTCATCAAGGTAAGGGATAGTTGACAGTCCCGTGGACGTCATGAATGTCGGCCGCTCCTCCTGTGGACCGCCCCCGATGCACCCCGTCTTTTTGGCCTCCTTCCTTTGCGCTGGGGCCATGCGTGGACGGACGAGAAAGCCTTCAACTGGCAGCCGCTCCATGCGTTTTACACACTCTTGCAGATACGCCGGCGTAACTATCGTCTTTCCATGCGCTGTTGCATTCTCAAGGAGCGATTCACTACCGCAGTGAAACACAATTAAATCCGCCGTAACTTCCGATAGTGTCAAAGAGGCACCGAGCTTACGAAGGGCTTTCTTTGCGTAATGCTTCGTGAGATCGCCATCATCCCCAAAAATACTCTCACGTACGTGCAGTAGCACCTTTACGTTGGTAAAGGGAAGCAAAGACGATGTCATTCACAAATAATAAGAGAAACAAACAAACAAACAAAAAAACACTACTGGCAACCAAAAAGTCAATACAACAACAAACAAATAAACCTGTTAAGAGGAAAGGAGGGGGGAAAAATCCCTCTCTTTCTCTTTCTCTCTCTCTGTGTGTGTGTGTGTGTGTGTGCGTATATATCTATCTATACGTGCAATGAAAGGAGCGTTGGCTGTCAAAGGCCAGTTGTGACGCAAAGCGGAGAAACGGTGATAAATATTGCCTGCTGTTTCCTCTGCAATGTAATTAAGCGGAGACGCAGACAAGATTAGAAAGAGAAAGAGAAAAGAAGTACAAAATAATAATAATAATAATAAATAAAAAATAAACATCCAATGACGCCCAATACATAAAACCACTGCGGCAAATACCGCTGCCCAGATCACTACATCACACAAACCAGAGACAGATGTATGCATGTTGCCGAATTCATAATCGTGCCATCTCTTTCTCTCTTTCTTTCTTTTTCTCTGAGGCACACAAAATCACACAAAACCGCATCTAAAAAATTCAAATGTAATTTACATCAATTTTGTTTCTTCGTTTCTCTCGTCTGTTGTTGTTGTTTCGTCCCCGTTGAGTGTCGCCCGCCACCACCACCACCACCACGAAAACCCCTCATCCGCATCATTCACTTCTCTGCTGCACAAGAGAAAGAAAGTGGAAGACACACACACACACACACAGAGAGAGAGAGAGAAAGAAAGAAATACGGCGAGGCTCCATCTCTTTTCTTTCGTCCTCTTAGTCCCTCCGTCGGTTTAAACAGATGCGTCGAGTGGGAAAGAACGAAAGAAAAAAAAAAAGTAAAGAATTCGTCCTTCCTAAGAGCCCTCATCGTCAGAATGAAACAAACAAACAAAACGAGAAAGGAATGCCGTGCTCACTCATCCAAGAACAGTTCATCATCGTTATTGCCCTGCAATTCCTCTGGCACCTTCGCTTCCGCGCCCACAGTCTCGTAGTCTTCAAATCCTAGAAGATTCTCCGCAAAGGCGCGGGCAGTGATGGTGTCTTCAAGCATGTCAAGCCGTACCCCCTCGCCCAGCAGCGATCGCAGTGCCGCAGAAATTTCCTCCTGCTGCAACGGTTCGCCATGCGTAGCTAGCAACTTAAAAAGTACATCCCGCGCAATTTGGCCTGTTTCCGCGTCCGCACCGAGCGCCCAGAAGGCAGACTCAATATCTTGGCGGGTAATGCCATAAATAGGACGGTAGTTGACATACAAACGCATAAACTGCGAGAACTTGAGTGGAATTTTCCCCACATCACACTCTTCAACCAATTCCTCTAAAGGGCCGTAAATGTTCGCTACCTCGTACGTCAGGCGACCAATTTCTAGCTCGGATGGGTAGTAGCCGAGCGCCCGAAAGAGATTGGGGAGCTGAGAGAAGGGAACAGCCCCCAACAACTCACGCTTCGCGGTTGTTTCCTCACCTTGAAGCCGAATTTGGGCGTAGTAAAAATAGTCCACAATCTCACGCATAAATTGTCCCTCTCGTCCGCCTTCGACGGCGGCTATAAGGTGATCCAGTGGAACCTCATCACCCCCCTCAATGAATGCGCTTTCCGCCAGCGCAATTTCGTTGGGGGGAGCAATTCCTTCACCATTCACACGCCATTGCATCACCGACTGGTCATCCCCGCCAGCGGTGAAAACGAAAGCGCCGTCATAAGATCTTGCAACACTGGTGATGTTGCCTGGATGGGCCACAACACCAGTTGACATACATGGGTCGCCCAGAAGTGGCAGCTTTACAAGTCCAATTACCTTCTCCCGTGTCGCATAGAATAAACATCGTTTTTCACTCCCTGGCAGCGAGGGAACTGTAAACATCTCCGACACGGGACCCCCAAAGGTTGGGGAGAGCACAGATTTAATGCACTGGCGACTCCAATCACTTAAAAACACCGTCATTTTGTAGTCGCTTGTTGCCACAAGAAGAAGATCATCTGGCGCGTCTTTATTCGCTTGCATGCGGCGTCTCATGTCTGAAACAAGCCCATTTTCTCTCACCCACAAGAACCCTGTGGGAGAAGACCCCTGTGTAATTTTATGCGCCGTTTGCACAAGCAAACCAGACTCTGGCTCTGAGTCAATCAGATCGTATTCTACCAGCCGTTTGTCCTCCCCCACAGAGAGAAGACGTTGTAAACCACCGTCGTCACCAAACTGGAGTCCAGAAATGGCCGCCCGATGTGTCTTGTGGCGACCCACGATATCCCACTCCATTGGCTTCTTTGTGTTGCCTTGCGGGTGATCAAATTCATAGAGACTAACACAGCCTGCTGAGTCTCCCGTGGCCAGTCGATTCCCAGCGTCTGAAAAGGCCATACGCGTGACACAGTCGGTTCGTTTGGGTTTAATGGATTTACGCTCCTCCAGTGTGGTCGCGTCGAGAAATTTCACAAGGCCGTTTGTGCAGCCAATGGCAAGGTAGACCCCTTGTGGATCATACGCCATGCAATTGATGTGTGATCCCTGAAAAATACTGAGCAGCAACACTCGTTTCGAGTTATAGTCCCATATATGCACATCACCACTATGCCCTGCAATTGCAAGCTGTGGAAGCTTCGGATGGGCGGCAATGCAGTGAATGCCTTTTTCCTGTCCCTGTACAATGAGTTTGCCGCGCAACAGCTCAGCGTTGCCCGTATGAAAGGCTTTACTCGCCACGTCAATGATCATGGCGTGGGCGGTAGAGATCATAAAATCGGGAGCCGAAAATTCCCCCACGGCAGTTGTCCCTACAAGTGCTGCCTTTTTCTGCGTTGTTGCCTTAAACTCTCTTCGCAGTTCATCCATCGCTTGCAGGGCAATAAATGGAGGCCGGTCAAAACTTATGGATGTCACGGCCCCACCGTTGAGGTCCTCAAACCACGCAACAAGACGCAATTTCGGGTCGAGGAATTTGACGTGCCCGTCAATGCCACCCGTGACAATGTAACCACTTGTCCATGTCAGAAACGAGACACCGGTTGAGTGGATCCGCACCATTTTAAGCATCGTCTTGTCCTGCTCCTTGGTGACACGATCACGTGGCTGCACCTCCCACAGAATCACATCGCCATCAACCGTCCCGCTGCATGCCATACTTGTCCCGGGAACAAACATCGTCTGTGTGAAGTTTCCCACCGCCACCTTCAGATTCTTTGCAAGAATCGGTGGAGAGTAGTACTTCAATTCGCGTTCTGCCCAGGACCAGAAAAGTACACGACGTAATCCATTCGTCACAATAAGGTGCGAATCATCTTCGGAGAAGCGAATAGACGTTTGCTCATCTTGTGCAGGAATCAATTGACGGTATTCCGGTATAATGTTGCTAGCTAACGCAAGATCTTCTATAAGGGTATCGGTGACACTATGCTCATCATCCACCTCGTTTTCTGCCGTCCACCCCCAGAGCATAATCTCCTGCGGGATGCGTCGATTCAGTGTTGCAATGTACATGCCATCGAGGCTCATCGCACACGCCACCACTCCACCGTATAGACCGGTAGGTATCGTACGTACAGGCGTGCCCGTTTGTGTTTCCCAGATGATCATCAGAGAACTGTCATACTCAACGTCACGCTCCTCCTGCTGCTCGATCCTCTCAACGCCAGTCGATCCCTGTTGTTGAATGCTGCTTTGGACAATCGAGTCTTTGCTAAAAGAGGATGAATTTGCCTGACCGGAGCCGCTATCCGCTGTCACAACAAACCGTCGGTTACGACTGCATGCGGATGCAATGATCATGTTGCGGTGGCCCATCAAGTGGCGTTGGGTATTCTGAACTGCATCGTAGATGACACCAATGTGCCCAATCGTGTAGAACACCACACGCTCTGACGGGGAAGTACTGAGATTGTGAATAACGGACCGAAAGTCCTTGTGCAGGCCAAAAGCCCACTCAAGTCTAAGACTCTCATGCGACGCCTCAGGCTCCGTGTGGCGCAGCACACGTTCAAAAATCGGCATTTTTCGCTCTTTCCTCTTATTCTCTGGGTCCACACACATATATGTATGCAATGAGAGCCCATGCCGCAACAGGGAATAATAAAAAAGGTAAAAAAAAAAACGTCACACATGCAAAGCGTACGCGTCAGATATCATCACAAGGAAAAACAAAATAATAATGCAACACATATGCAGAAAGCAAGTGGGAGAGAGAAAGAAAAAGAACGAGAGCGCATAAAATGTTTTTTCTTTAGATATATATATCTATTCTCTCTTTGTTTTTATTCTGGCGGTGAAAACGGCTTCCTTTTTCTTTATTATTATCATTATTATTCGTTCCCTTTCCCCCGCCCCCGCTTCTCCTCTTTGCTCCTCAACGCACATGCTTCTCCACCCTTCATTTTCTCCCCTACCGCTATTCTTAACTTTTAAGAAATAAATAAGCGGCTCCACACCTACACACAAATGGAAACAAAGACGCATTCGGATAGACTTCACCCGCGCCAACAAGAACAATAATAATAAATGCTGCAAAGGAAATGAGTGCGTGCGTGTATGTGCAGAGAAGAATACATGAGGAGGAAAAGAGGCGGGGCCACGCGGTTAACACCTCACGAGACAAACAGACACGCCGCTTCCAATACAAACACCCACACAACACCTGGACCCTAATCGATGCCATTTCCTTCACGCCCTCACCGGGCTACACGCAATGATGCAGGGGAGATGCAGACAGAGAGAGTGAAGACACACACACAAAAAAAAAAGTGGAGAAAGTAAGAAACGGATGGACATGTAAAGAACGCGGAGGGAATAATAATAATAATAATAGAAACCGCGCACGCTACCCCTCCAACATATCCCTCTTTTCTTTTCTCCTCATTTTCACCTCCCTTCTCCACCATCCTGTTTATCGCGGACAATTGTTGTTTATCGAAATGCACCGAGTTTGCGTGGACCACGTGGACTGGAAGTGTTGTTTTGGCCGTGACCGTGGCCGTGTTGCGTCTTTTCCTTCAATTCCTGACGTCCATGGCGTTCAATTTCCATCACATGACGACGAAGGAGGGCCGCGGTGTATTTTATCATAAGCGCATCTTTATAGCTTTCCGTGATGAAGTCATCGCGGCTACTCTGTTGACTTTTTTCCGCCAGAATGGTCTCGTAGTTCTCCACGACAGCGGCGCTCTCATTTTGTCTCTCACTTTTGTTTTTATTTCCCGCCACGAGGATGGCGCGGGCGTGTGAGATGGCCTGGTGGAGTTTGTTCTGCACGTTGAGTAGTGCGGCCTCCACCGGCCGCGGCTCGGCGTCGTTTCGACTGTTGTCTTTTCTGCCAAACTCCGTCTCTCTGCTCTCCGCCTCTAACGCGACGCGGTCAAGATTAGTGATGCGGTTCGTGGGGTACGGCATGCTGCCGTTGTAGAGGGTCTTCGAAATCATCTCGGCCAGAAGCACATTCATCGAAGGCGTTTCCGCCTCGATGGAGACGGTTAGTTGCTGCATCCGCTCACACTGAAGGGAGTCCCCGTCGTTCATGTTGCTTGTAATGTACGCCTCCCAGCGGATGCCGAGGTCCGCCGCGGTCGGCATACGCCCAAGCAACATGACGGCTTGATTGTGCGAGCGGATTTTTGAAAAACTCGCGCCGGGTGCCTGGCACCAGAGATCAAAGGCCCGCTCCTTCCCCGGCTCCGGCGTTGCAGCTGCATACCAACCGACGAGTGTGATGCTCGGAGTGTAGCACTTCTTCAGCGAAACACGCTCTTTGAGTTCCTCCGCGTAGGCCCGCGTGCGAACATCGCTCGTTGACTCATGTGTGCAAGGGATGTAGTCCGTGACGGTGATCTGATTGCCGCTGCGGCTCCCTACAAGATACCCGGCGGAGTTGCGACGTCGCTTTGCGTGTTCAACGATGGCCGCAGCGACAAATGGCGGAAGCACAAGTGTTCCCATCATTTGTGCCATTTCCCTTTTAGAAATCAAAGCACCCCTTTCACCCCCCTCCACACACACACACAGTCACACAACAACAAATTTTTAAACTAATAATAATAATAATAATAATCGCACAAGCTAATCCCTCGTTGTTGTTGCTGTTATTTTCGGTGTGTGTGTGTGTGTGTCGTATAGAAATGTGCGAATTATGAAGGCTGCAGCTGTCAATACATCGTTCATTACCCAATGTTTTGTGCATGAGGGATGGGGAAAGAGAGAAAAGGAAAGAAAGACGTCATTGCAGAACCATATACTTCAATTCAGTGCAATTGAAACTCCCCTACCCAACCCAAACATCATATGATGGAATAAACTCCTTTTTATCAGCAGGATGCACGCGTGTGGATACCAAAATATTGCCAGAATGAGTTTGGCTGCTCCGCATTCACCCCGTCTCTGTCATTACACATGCAGACATGTGCATAGTCAAATAGTTACTATTCCGCTAAACATTTCCCTCTTCACTGGCAATACACTGATCCATCCTTTGCTCTCTCTCCCTTTTCTTCATCACTTTATCTCCCCCTTTTCTTGCTATTCCCTCTTGTATCCCACACAACAGTGCACAGGCAAACAGTAACCCATGGAAATAAAAATAATGATAAAAATAAGACGGAGAAAAAGTGATCATAGTAATAATGTTAACATCATAAAATAAACGTTCTCAGTGGTGATGTCCTTCACCGGCCTTCTTGTACAAATCTTTTCCGGGCAGACTGTCGCCCTCCGGCTGCACATTGACGTCCTTCGGACCATACGCCGAGTAGAGTTTCTCTATGTCAGTAAAGCAGCGCACCCGCAGCTGGTCCTTCGCCGATAGTTTACGCACCTCCTCCAGTGTGCCACCCCACCGCATGATCATTGCCTTCTCCACGTGGTCAATGTCAAGTTTGTGCTCCTGATGCCAGCGGTGGTAAAAGTAAATAAAAGGGATCATCACGGCATACAACCGGTACTCCCCAGGAAGGGTCCAGTTCAGCGTGCCGTTCCACGCACGTTGAAAGTAGTACTCCCCAAGAGCGCGAAAACGCATAACAGGGCCGTGCAGGAAGTCCTTTGAAACAAACCTGCTGTTACGGTAGGTTGACATAAGCACCATTTTTCCTTCGTTACGCCCAGCTTTACCGTTTTTTTTTTTTTCCCCACTCTTTCCCTTCCTTATTCCCTGTCGCAATGTATGTATCTGTAACTGTACACACACACACACACACACACACCATTGATATATATATATATGTGGTCACACGGAAGTAAAAGTCAGAACCAACCAAACAAAACAAAAAAACATCAAACAAGAGAAAAAAGAGCAAACACTCAAATGAGGCCTAAGCACCCTCATTCCATTCAATTCTACATAACATGAATGTGAATAAAACATCCCACTACAATTCCGCCCACGCATATCTGGGGAAAACAATTTGTATAATGTACAATGAATAAACACATCACGTGTAAAAAATCGAAAAAAAAAAAAAAATCAGACGCGTGCGCATAAAGACAAGCATCTACAACCCTCTTCCCACACCATACACAAACAGACACACGAATATACACCGAAAATAGAAGACACTCCTCGAAGCCACCACTTCAAACGTTAGTGAATATGCAGGCCGCTGGATTCCACGTCGTAGACGGCACGATACCCATCAAAAAGCCGCTTGAGTGCCGCCACATACTTGTCGTGCCACTCCTGCAGGTCCTCCGGCGTCGGTTGGGGGATCTTTGGCACCGGCAACGGCTCCCCAACCACCACATAAATCGGGCGGCGGTGAGGCAGGACACCAAAGCAGTAATTGAACCAGCCACGACCAACAAACAGGGGGAAACCAAAGGACAAAACCTTGCGGAGGATCGCATTCACGCGTCTCCACCACCTGGAGCCCGCCGCACGGGGAATCCGGTAAACGTCATTTTCTCCAAACGCATACACAGGAACAAGCGGGGAGCCCTCCTGCAGTGCAATTCTCACAAATCCCCTCCGGCTCTGCAGGCTGAGCTCGTTGGTTCGCGGGCTCGCCAGGAGACTCTCCTTCGCACCCCCAACAACCAGCAAAACACTCTCGCCGGGCCCAGACCTCAGCGTGCGGCGGATGCAGTCCTCACTGGCGTCCCCGTTGCCGCAAAGACGCTGCAGCTCGCGCCAAAAAGGAATGTAGAAGTTGAGCTTGAGCGTTTGCGCGTGGATAATTATGCCCGGAAGAAGTGAGCTCACCGTCGCGTCGAGGGTGAAATTCGCTATCGCACCAAACCCATGTATGCCATGCGGGTGGTAAACAAAAAATAGTTCTTTTGGGGCTCAAACTTTTCACGCACGCGGCAAGGAATCACAAGGCGCACGGGGAAGTAGGCGCCGTAGTGGCGCCATATCTTCAGTCGTGTAAAGGCGGTATGCTTCCTCAACGGATGCCTGGGCTGTCCAAAGGTAAAGATGTGCACGAGGTACGCCACCATGAACGGCATGGTCCACCAATTCAGCAGCAGCGCCACCGTGAGCGCAAGGGAAACAGGAATAAGTGTAAAGAACAGAAACGCCGAAACCAAAAGCGTTTGGAGGCGGCGCTCGACCGGAACGCAAAAAAAGCGCCGCATTCTGCTCCTCTCGCCCTCATTCCCCGAATCATCGTCGTGGTCAAACGTATGCGCCTCGGGCCTCGGACCCACGTACTCCTCGAGCTGTCGTAGCGCGCAGTCACACGCGAGGATCTTCCCGTCCTGCCGCCTGCGGCCCTCCACGCCGGGGTGCAGGGGTTGAATGCCTGCACTGCCACAGTCAGCGTTGCCAAATATGGAGCTTTTCGACCCACTGCGGCTGCGCAGCCTCTCCGTCTCGCCCGTTGCAAGCCAGTAGGCCTTCCGAAGCTTCGACACCTCCCTCTGCGTGACAGGAAGGCGATCGCGTATCAAACCCTGCAGATGGTCACAGGCGCTAACAATCATGTCAAGTAGCTCGTGCATCTCCTCCGTGGTCGTCGGCTCCACGACATATTCCTCTGCCAGTGGGAATGCTGCCTGACTGTCGTGGTGATCGGCAGCCATTGCCGTGCCCTCGCCAAATTCCATTTCTGCGTTTTCCTTTTTTCCTTGGCCGCCATTCCTTCACCAATATACCGCCGTAACTCCCCGCCTTTGCTTTGCATCAAGCTAGAAATAATAATGAGAAAAGGTGAAGTGTTGAAAGAAGACGGCACAAGCAGCACACGTGACAGTGTGGCACACAAACCGGGCTTATTCTATTGGTTGATTTCTACCTGACTCCTTCCATTCCTTTCTGCCTTACAAGGACGACGCATCCTTTTCCATGTTTATTTCATCCTCCTCCTCATCCAAGAACTCGTCTTCCTCCGCCACTTGTGTCGCTAACGTCTCGCCTTCCGCTACCGCCGCTTCTGCCTCTTCTTCCTCGGCCCTGGCGCGCATTTCCGCCTCGATACTCTCCACATACGGCGCCAGGGCATCCTTCCACCACGTGGAAGGCGTCGTCCCATCGACTGCAAGTAGCTTCTCCGCCAGAGCCGTCGACGCCGCATCTACCACGTCTGACTGGAACGCCTTCAGGTCCTCCGCGTTCTTCGTGCGCAGCGGTTCGTGGAACTCGTACGACTTCCGCAGGCTGCGCACAAAGTATTCTTCCATGGCGTGGAGGCGCCGCTGTACCAACACCGCCATCTCCGCCTCACGGTCATATGTTGCCTCGTCCGCGTCCTGGATTGGCGTGTCCTTCAAGGGGTCGCCCACCTCCATGCCGCTGTCGAGCGGGGGAATTGGTAGCAATACCCCCGTCTCGAGGCTCATGCGCTTTTCCTCCAGCGCACCCGTTTCCTTGTTGCGCACCTTCACCAGATCCAGGTTACACAGCTCATTTGTTGACGGGTCAACGTGTCGCACCCGCGTAACGCTGATCGGGTGTTCCCGCTGCAACACCTGCTCCGGCCGCGTTTCTGACGCAGGGATCACAACGTCCTGCACGTTAATATTCTGCACGATGATCTCATTTTTGTACTTCACCACGGCAATGATCGCACCGCGCTGCCCTATGCCTTCGCCGCTCACTACCTCCACCACATCACCCGGGTACCAGATCCACGGTGTGATGACGTAATCCGGAGCAAAGTAGCGGTACCGTGAAGAAAGCTGCATCTTCTGATGTTTTTCCAGGTCTCGGCGAATCCACTGGTTGTGGTACGTGTGGTCCTGATAAAAATCACGTTCTCTGGGATGACGAATCGACTCCAGCAGCTCCAGCCGCTCGCGATCCCGCAAGTCAACTTTTTCGTCGCTGTAAACACCTCTGATAAGGCCCGGCTTGACATTTGGGCGGCGTAAAATGTTTGGACTGACATTATACGCGCGAAGCACCCGTTCAGGACGCTTGTAGAACTTGGAGCGTGTGCGAAAGCGAGCGTACATCTCTCCTGCCACCCACGACCACCAATACCCGCCTTACCCCTGCTTACAACTCCCCACAGTGGACGTATATGTAACTATGTATGGTCCCTATATAAGAATTGGCCTCCCTCCCTCCACAGGATTCAAGAGGGAAAAAGCAAACAGAGAACGAAAGAGGCAGCGCGTCCGTGAAGAAAAGATGGGCCACATATCTGTCGGCGAGACACAAGCAACGCATTAAAAAGACAATACGCAGCCGACACCACAACGCAAAAGCAAGAATATATATATGTACACGTACGTGGAAAAAAAAAATAAAGTGGTGGGTGGAGGGAAGGGACTCGCAGTAAGAAGTGTCTGTGGCGTCGACACCGTGGCTCTCTAAACCGCCCCAACCGTGGTAAACACTGAGATCAAACAATTTGCCTCCTCACACTTCCCCACTTCCTTTCAGTTTCTGCAGAGACGCACAAAAAGCGTGGCGCCCCGGTTAAGCAACACATGAAGTGACACAACCCTTCTTTATCCCCAAACCGAACTATCTGCTCCTATCCAAACCCTCATCCACTGCACCAAAAATATTGCTGTTCTACCTCCGTTTTTCTCATAAATCGCAAATAATAAAAAATCTGAAAAAAGAGCCCCCAATTTGTTCACTTGCCTCATGGCAACCCAACAATTACGCACACACCCTCCCCTCCCCCCAAAAAATATCCACCTCGAAACAGGATGCCACACACAACACAGACCAGACTCACACCCAACAAAAAACAGCTCCAAAACGTCACACGAATATACACCGAAAATAGAAGACACTCCTCGAAGCCACCACTTCAAACGTTAGTGAATATGCAGGCCGCTGGATTCCACGTCGTAGACGGCACGATACCCATCAAAAAGCCGCTTGAGTGCCGCCACATACTTGTCGTGCCACTCCTGCAGGTCCTCCGGCGTCGGTTGGGGGATCTTTGGCACCGGCAACGGCTCCCCAACCACCACATAAATCGGGCGGCGGTGAGGCAGGACACCAAAGCAGTAATTGAACCAGCCACGACCAACAAACAGGGGGAAACCAAAGGACAAAACCTTGCGGAGGATCGCATTCACGCGTCTCCACCACCTGGAGCCCGCCGCACGGGGAATCCGGTAAACGTCATTTTCTCCAAACGCATACACAGGAACAAGCGGGGAGCCCTCCTGCAGTGCAATTCTCACAAATCCCCTCCGGCTCTGCAGGCTGAGCTCGTTGGTTCGCGGGCTCGCCAGGAGACTCTCCTTCGCACCCCCAACAACCAGCAAAACACTCTCGCCGGGCCCAGACCTCAGCGTGCGGCGGATGCAGTCCTCACTGGCGTCCCCGTTGCCGCAAAGACGCTGCAGCTCGCGCCAAAAAGGAATGTAGAAGTTGAGCTTGAGCGTTTGCGCGTGGATAATTATGCCCGGAAGAAGTGAGCTCACCGTCGCGTCGAGGGTGAAATTCGCTATCGCACCAAACCCATGTATGCCATGCGGGTGGTAAACAAAAAAATAGTTCTTTTGGGGCTCAAACTTTTCACGCACGCGGCAAGGAATCACAAGGCGCACGGGGAAGTAGGCGCCGTAGTGGCGCCATATCTTCAGTCGTGTAAAGGCGGTATGCTTCCTCAACGGATGCCTGGGCTGTCCAAAGGTAAAGATGTGCACGAGGTACGCCACCATGAACGGCATGGTCCACCAATTCAGCAGCAGCGCCACCGTGAGCGCAAGGGAAACAGGAATAAGTGTAAAGAACAGAAACGCCGAAACCAAAAGCGTTTGGAGGCGGCGCTCGACCGGAACGCAAAAAAAGCGCCGCATTCTGCTCCTCTCGCCCTCATTCCCCGAATCATCGTCGTGGTCAAACGTATGCGCCTCGGGCCTCGGACCCACGTACTCCTCGAGCTGTCGTAGCGCGCAGTCACACGCGAGGATCTTCCCGTCCTGCCGCCTGCGGCCCTCCACGCCGGGGTGCAGGGGTTGAATGCCTGCACTGCCACAGTCAGCGTTGCCAAATATGGAGCTTTTCGACCCACTGCGGCTGCGCAGCCTCTCCGTCTCGCCCGTTGCAAGCCAGTAGGCCTTCCGAAGCTTCGACACCTCCCTCTGCGTGACAGGAAGGCGATCGCGTATCAAACCCTGCAGATGGTCACAGGCGCTAACAATCATGTCAAGTAGCTCGTGCATCTCCTCCGTGGTCGTCGGCTCCACGACATATTCCTCTGCCAGTGGGAATGCTGCCTGACTGTCGTGGTGATCGGCAGCCATTGCCGTGCCCTCGCCAAATTCCATTTCTGCGCTTTATTTACCCACTATTTTGTTTTGCTTTGTGTGTACTTTTGGCAATAAATCATGTTTGTGAAGGGAAGAAAAAAATGCGAAAACAATGGATGTTGTGGCGTTATAGCAGTTTACATGTCTCTGTGAGTGCTGGGTCGGCAAGGACAGCACCGCGCTCCTTCATATGAGAGAAATGTGAGTAACTTCTGGCATTGGGGAGGGGTGAGGACAACAGACGCCATATCAGGCAGTGCGTCACATGTGTAGAAGACTTTCACTTACCCTTCTTCTTTTCTTCTTTGTTTTTGCTTTCCCACTCTCTCTTTATTCTTTTGCTCTTCCATGTCATCGCCGTCTTTGTTGACGGTGGTGGTGGTGGTGGTGAGGCTACCAGAACTTCCACCACGATCTTTTGCCGTCGCCAAGGTGTTTTTCCATGCATGTCATGTATGCGCGCAGCTCCGACTGGCATTGCAGCAGTGCCCGTTTGGCACTTGTTGTGTCGGTTGGGGTTTTCATTAGAGCATTCTGCTCAAAGCAGGAGAAAAAGAGGTCTGTCGATGCTGTGCATTCCTTAAGACTGGTAGGGAAGTAAGGCGGCAACCGAGTTACAGGTATATCCGCACTCGTGGCACTGGCTGTCATTGCCAAGTGAAAAAAAAAAAATAATAATACTAATAATAATAATAGCCTGCCTTCTCCTTGTATGGTGTAGGGTATATGTATGTGTTTAAAAATATATATGTGTGTCTGTGTCTGTGTGTGTGTGTTTAAATACACCCTCATATAGCCATATTGCAAAATAAAATAAAATAAGAGAAAAAGAGGGAAAAAGAAGTACTTGTACATATATACATACATCCATCATGAGTGCAGAAATCCTCCCTGCGACTGTTACCCACCAATGGATAAATCCTTGTAAATATTTGTGCATGTACGCCACGAGCACGCCTATCAGGATGCCCGACCACCAAACGCTACTGTGCCGTCTGGCTTGATTGTCACCTTCACCTTGTCGTTTATCTGCACAGAGTCATTGACGCTAACAACGCCATCACACTCCTTGAATGACGCCATCTTGTACATCCCCTTTAAAGAAATCTTCTCGACCGTGTAGTTGTAACTAGACGGCATCACCACCTCTGCCCAGATATCCTTTGCGTCAGACGAGTCCTCATCGTCAGGGATGATGTGTAGAATGTCAACAGGCATGCCACAGCAAAGAAACTTCTGCTGCACATCTGGCAGAGAGTCGCCAGGGATGTTCACTTCCTTTCCCGCATCTGAGGCGTGCTCTGGGTACACAAAACATGCCATATCGTCATCATCAAACCCACTAAACAGGAGTCGCACCCGCTCCGCCCGCACCTGTGCAAAGTCATGCCCCTGTCCTGCCGTCACTTCCTTCTTGCGCCCCGTACCTACTTCAACAAGTTTGATGTTGAAAGAGGCGGCATTTTGCCCCTTCTGCGAGCGTGTGTTGGCCAGAACTCGATAGTAACGCTTGTCGATCGCAATGATCATGCCGGCACGTGCCTTGTCCGCAAACACCCCACGCTGCGCGTAAAAGAGTGATGTGGAACATGAAAGGGTTTTGTTACTGCCAACACCAACGCCGATGCCAAGTCGGAAGGATACGAGGTGCCGCCGCAACATCTTGCAGCTGCACACACAGTCTCTCTCTTCCTTTCCACACAATTAGTCCTTTAACCTCCCCTTCTTCCAATTATGTATGTATTCGTTTCCCTCTCAGTGAGAGTGACAGAGAAAGAAAGAGACTTCTGTCATGCATGACAAACACATGTAGAACAAGAAGGAGCGATGAGAACCCAATACCGCAAAAATCCAATGGGTTCTCACATCATACAAGACAAGAAGTCAAAAAGTGTGGTAATGATGTAAAGTACATAAATATGAGCTTTTGAAAAGAAGACATCCAAATGGGGGGTGGGGGTGGGGGGTCATCTCGTCCACATCATAATGTGAAGACTTCCTTCTACTCTTCTCTCTCTCCCTCTCTCCTTCTTTCTTTTCCCCTCTAACTTTTATTTTATTTTATTTTTTTTTCCTCGCCAACCTTCTGATAATTCCATATTTCAACTTGTTTTGTAATTTACATCCGATATAAAACCCAACAAACACACAAAAGAAGTAGTCATGTCTATTTGTCTTCTCCCCTTTTTCTTTTTTTCTCCCTTTTTTTTTTTTGTGTGTGTGGTTCCACCTTCATGAACGCAACTCCTCAAAGACAGGCAACGGGGCCTCATGCGTGACACGTTTTCGTAAAAGTCGCCGCATCGGTCGTGGTCCCTTCCCGCCGTAGTCGCATACATATCCCGCAAAGTCCAGCAAAATGCCTTGGGCTTCAAACACCTTCTTGAAGCGTGTTTTGCTAAGAAAGTACTGCTCTGCCAAAAGGGCAAACTTACGTGGCATGAATTCCCACACCGCATGCTTAATGACACCTTCCACAGGATCGATCAACTGTGCCGGTGTCGTGCAGACCTGCCAGTTGACAAGTCCCTCCTCGACGGTCGTTTTGGCCTGCGAAAAGCGTTTCACCTCAAAGTAATGATCCACATATTGTGCCCGAAGGAGTGTCTGTGGATGGAGCCGAAGTCGCTCATTAAGGGTGACGTTCAGATATGCATGCTCGGCAATTTGGTGGGCACGATAAATAATTTTTTCCGCCTCCGTTCGAAGTTTCCTCACCATCACGGCCGTCACGGCGCGGTCCTCCTCGGGAATCATAGGTTCTTTCACTGAACCATGTAGACAACCATGCATATACATAACGACATGTGTAAGACTATTTCGGTCATCATACACCTTGACGTGGTTGACGCGGAAGGATGAGAAGAGAGGCAAAAGCCACTCCCGATCATAAGGGTACATCGAGAGGTCACTTACATCCAACCCATCCGCGGCATTATGGATCTCAAACAACACCGCGTTATCCGGTATTGGGAAGGCCTCTTCATCTGTCCAGTCAACTCTAGGACGTACCAAAGCAAGAAACGGAAATACGTACCACTCATTTGGAGGCATTTCCCGTATGTATTGAAGTTCATCATGAGGGACCTCCTTAATGGCGTAGTACAACGGCAAAATAGGCGTATCCACCGAAGATTCCGGGTCGTTTGCATGCGTACCGACAATAAGCAGCAATGTTGACACAGTGAAGGCCCACTTTTTTAGACCCTCTGGATCGCCCGTACGAAAGCTGCTATAGATTTCCTGTGCCAGCGAAAACTGGGGTGGTTCACTGATCAAGAATGTACGGGCAATGTCAATAGGCTCCATGGTAAAAAGGCGAACGGCCAACAGGACTGTACCGGGGATATGTGGATACAATGAACCGTAAAGCATATTCAGTACATCCTGAAATATAATAACCGCACCTACTTTTACACCCAGGTTTGTGGCAATCTCACGGTAGAGACCCAGTAACTGGTGTCGTCGTTTGACCGAATGGATGGCACCTTCCACAATCGTCTTCAGTAGCGGTCCAAATGATTCATAATCGCGAAAGGCGGAGTTGGCAATATGCCACTGAAGCGCAATAGGGTATGGACAACGTTCATATGTGGATTCCCATATATGATCCACCTCCTCCATGGAAAGTTCCTCCGCCACATGTGCGTCAACGTCTTCTAATCCACTAATTTTGTCCAACTCCGAGATAAGTAACTTGTAATCCTTAATTTCCTCCAACACATGTCTCTTTTTCACCTCCGTGGAAGACACGAATACCTGTTTCAGGATCCTGCCACCCTCAGCATGCTTTACCACGCCACTTATCTTGATTTTCGACGAGTTCTGTGCCAGTTTGTCGGGGGACATCAGTCTCAGGGAGCGTGGAACGACGATCGCCACGAGCTGTTGTGCCTCTACACGATGAACGCATTTGAGCAGCAGCAACTGCTTCCCAGGGCCTTTCCCTTTTTTCGCCCCTTCACCGGACCAGTAGCCACGGAACTGCCGCAACGACTTCGTGGCCTGTATGGGTGAAAATTCAGGCGTAAAGAGGGAGGCCTTGCCGCGAAATCCGGGCAGGTACAGCTGAAGCATGTCCCCCTCAACAATCGGGACGGTGCATCGGAACTGAATGCTGAGGCTCACTTCTACGCGTGGGATGGCAGGTGTGATGACCAATGCTGTGTCCAGCATTTCCGCAGGGCGCATGTCTGTCGATTCAGTCTCGCCCGCCACCTCTATTCGGCCCGAGGATCCCAAAGTGGCAAATACATCAACAGGCCCCTTCTTTTTACCCTTCGCCATGCCTGTTTACTTCTATCTCCCTCCCCCTCTTTATTTTTATGTTGGTGGTTCCTTCTCTCTCCACTCCCGGACTTATTTTCGGTTGTTTAGGCGGATGCTTCCTTAATTTTCCTTTGTAACTTCCACGTGCCACTACTCTTTTTCCCCTCCCCTCGTCTGCTTCTCTTCCTGTAGCAGCAGCTGTATGTGCAGCAGCCGTGTATATGTGTGTGTGATCAGAGAGGTGGAGGGTGCAAAAGACGCAGAAAGAAAAGATAATAGCGTACGGCGTGAGAGCAAGAGAAAGTGGGGAAAATGAGGAATGAGTAAAAGAAGGAGGGGGGAGGGAACACTCTCTCGTCTGTTCTTCTCTTATAGCAGTACAACGTGAGAGCAAGTACAAGGAGCATCCATCGCTATTCGTAAACACACCCACGCACAGTTTCTCTCTCATACTCACTCTCTCATTCTATCCGTCTCCTTCACTCTCTTTCGCCTTCTACCCCTTTCTATTTTTCTCTTGTCAGGCCGCGTCTTCTCGGTACGTTACAGACGCGTTCACTCGATGGAAATTTGTGGTAAATGAGCGCAACTTGACCTCACTGCTGCATGGTATGAGGCGTGGGTCACTCAGTTCCCACGTGTTGGACGGCAACTCCGCGTCCATCTCGGTGTACACAAGAAGGTCAAAAACGCAACCCTCCGGCAACAGGGGCAGGTACGCCACAGAGGCGGTGATTTGCCGCATCACCGCCTGAATTTCACGTTGAAGCTCAGCATCCGTCCTTGTCGTGGCAATCACGCCTTTTGTGTCCTCCGCCAAGATGTCAAAAGCCCATCGCTCCACCACCACATTGCTTTCTGCGCCGTCCGCCACTATCATGACCAACTTGCGGACTTTATCGGCAGTCACCCACATGGCTACTTGCTGCAGCAGCTCCGCAAGGTAGGCATTCAAGTCGCTATCTGTTGAGATCATCAATGGGATGCCATACCTCTTGACTTGCTCAAAGACCTCCTGTGGGTACACCCCCCGTTGGTACAAGATGCTGTATATCGCAAATCCCAGAAACTCTGTGACCATCGCAACGCTCCCCTTAAAAGTAATGGTTTGAACAGCCTGCGACATCTTTTGTCCCCTCCTCACTCCCTCAGCTCCTCTGCCTGTGTATAATGTGTGAACTTTCTCTACTTGTGTCTATATATATATATATACGCATATAGGGGGGAGGTAAAGGAGAGTGGGAACGGGTTGCCTGCTAGAAGATTCAAGAAAAAAAAAAATTGTAAAAAAAGGATAAATCGCGCTCGCACTCCAACAACAACAACAACTAAAGAAATACATAGTAGGGAATATCAACCACACACACCAAGAAGACGCATGCCCACCCAACGGCAACATCTATAATCATTCGGTTGAACATGTTATACAAATTTATTTTATTTGGGGTGAGACACACAAAATGCACATGTGGTGTGGGATATAAAAGTGTGGTTTAAACTACGAGGAAGGAAACACACACAAACACACATATACACGCACTCACATACCAACCCTTCCATCTTCTTCAGTCAAGACGATCCTTCGCATGCTTAAGAACGTTACGAACATACGTCCACCTCAGTACGCTGTGATAAAACCGGCGAGTATCCTTTTGTTTCCAATATTCCTTTGCCTGGGCATAAAACTCCTCGTACCGTTCCTCCAGGTCGGCAACAAGGAGCCGCAGATTCGCCACGCCTTCCTCCTTTGACAAATCGGTGGAGAAAATTGTCTCGTTAACCGCCATTAAATCCGAAAGAAAGTCCGACCCAAGAGACGCAATATCCACTGCATCACCCATGAGCTTTCGGTTCTCCTCCAAACTACGGCGGTCATCATCGTGCATGAGTGCCTCTTCTTCGGCCGTTGTCAATGGGGCGCCCTTCACCTTCTCCGCGCGGCTCAAGCGCATCAAATACCGGCACCGCAAAAAAGGGTCCCGCAGGGTCTCGTAGGAGGCATTGGCGTAGATGGACTCATCCACATCCGCTACGCCTCCTGCTGCCCCCATTTCCTCCCTCTCCAAAACTGGTGCGGGTGTCGTTTTTGACTGCTCTTGCCCCTCTTCCACTTCTCTGGCCTGAACGTTGGCCTGGTCAGGATGAACGCGCCGCTGCAAATCGTGGTACGCGCGTTGCACCTCCGCCGCGTCGAGCTCCGGAGTCTGTGGAAAGCCCAGGTAGGCAAAGAAATTTCCGCGACCCACACCCTGCCGCGCAAGGCGCGTCATGTGCAGGAGGCGAGCATTCGTTCCTGTCGCCATCCCCGGCGCCAGTGCCGCCAGCAACGGCGTGGAAGAAACGAGACGAAATGCCATCCCACTACTACTCGTTGTTTCTTGCCGCTCCTTTCCCACTTTCTTCTCGCCCTTTTTTTCCCGACCCCACCACCACAAGACAATACTCACAGCCTCTCCACACACTCACACACACAGACAAAAAAACCAAAGGGGGGAAAAAAGGTAATAAAAGAAAGGGACATCTTCGACAGCGCATTGCATGGATGTTATTCACCGCCAGGAAGTACCCCGCCAGCCTCCTGTCTTCTCGTACCCCCTCCCTGACCCAACAGCAACCGCAAGACGAGCCATACACGCACACAGACACACACACACAAAAAAAAAAAAAAATGCAAAGCTACTGGAAAAAATACATTTTTGCACATTTCAAATAAGTAACAGCCCAAAAGAAGAAAACAAACTGTCAGCCATACATCCTTGAAAATAGAGAGGGACATATATATATATACATATTGTGCCGTTCGTGACACAGTGAAAGGTGATGGTGCACGTCAAGAGGAGGCTGCAGGCGATCGAAAGAACGAGCCTACTTCCTGCACCTCCTGCACCGCGATGCTTTCCAGTGGCACCAAACGGGCAAGAGCACTCTCCTCGGTTAAGTTCGCCATTTTCATTGCTTTCAAAAGCCGTTCATAGTGCATAAGTGCAATCTGCGTCTTGGCAAACCACTCCCGTGCGGCCTCTCCAGAAGGGCCGTTAACGCCTTTTGATGCGGTTTCCGTGCACTTCCTTTGAAAAAAGGCCAGTCTATTTTTTACAAACGGCAAATAGCGGACAATGTCCAATAGAACATTGCCTAATTTTAAGCTGGATGCCTTAATCGCCGGCGATGGCGTGGGGTTCGATACAACGTTTCTTATATCAGTGCAACGTGGTGAGGATTTGGACACGCCGCGACTTTCTCCTTTGGCTCGCGACTTTCCAACGGAACGTCGTCCTCGCCGAAAAGAAGAGACAACGACGCTTTTCTCCTCATCCTTTGGGAAACCGTCCGTACAAATCGATTTTTTTTTGCTCATATACTCCTCACGAAAAGCCTCTGACACCCGTTCAAGGTCAAGGTCCCAAATTCCGCTATGATCATCAAGCATATTCATTATTTGCACAAACGTTGTTCGTTCGGGCGGTCCAACTTCAATGTTTGTGGCTGTGAGGGCCGCTGGTAACCTCTGCCTTAGTGCGGCCGCAGCGGAGACAAGAAGTGAGGTACTGCCACTTGTCAAGGTTTGTGTACTGTCACTCTGCCGGGATTTATCCTTTTTCGTCTGTTTCTTTGATCGCGGGGGCTCCTGAACCGGCAGAATCTCCCCGGTGCTCGTCATAAAATGCCCCTCAAGAGCACTAAATTCAGTTGGTAGAAAAAACGACATGACCATGAGATAAAGATACTCCAGCTGCTCTGCCGAATTCATCGTCGTTGTCAGTCCCTCTATGGATGTGTGTTCCCATGGCTCTGGGATCAAGGCGTCTTTTTGTTGCTGAATTTCACGGATAGAATTGAATTGCTTCGGATTCACCCCTCTTTCCTCTGCTGGTTGGCGCAGGAATTCCGTCACTTGTCCCAATATATTTTTTATACGCCCCAGCCGACGAATTTCAGGCAGGCATAAAAAATTTTGCCCAATCCTCATCTCTACATTCTTTGAACGGCCCAGCAGGGCGTCATACATGACGCTGTAATCACTTTTTCTCACAGTTGGTGAAGGGAGCCGCGGCAGTTCAACAGGTTCATTTTCTAAATTGAAGCTTACAGGATTCGACGTCTTTCTTCCCGTCTGCTCCGTTGATGGTTGACGCACCGCAATTGAACGACGACGCAGAGAGACGCGGCGCTGCGGGGCAGGTTGTGTATCCGGTAAAGATGTGTTGTTTGACGACTCCACTGCTTTCGTAAGCATTTCCCACTTCTCTGCAGATAACGGCATCCCTCGACGCGAAAGTGCCCACGTTGCGTGAAATGCCTGATGTTTCTCTCGCAGTTCCTGCTGCTCCGCGGCAAGTTCCTGCGTCTTTTTTTGTTGACGTTTACTTTTCAGCTGCTTATCGCGCCAGACCTTTTCTTCAAGTAAGCGCTCGCACGCGGATGGCTGAAAAATAGCCTGGCGCGGGCTGGCAACAACCTCCCCGACAACGGGCGGCGTATACGTCCGAAGGAACGCCACCAAAAATTTCGTCTTCTCATTCTGCCGCATCCCACCACCACCACCACCAGACGCATTTGACATCCGTTGCCTTGGCAAAGCTGATACCAACGGCTGTTCCATGGCAGAAGGTCCGGAATTCTTTTTGTTCCCTTTGGTGGGGTTCACGTCGTTCCTCCCCTCGTTTCTCTCCCCTGCCGAGAATGGCTCCGTCAGTGTTAGCCGCAACCCTGTCGCCGGTTCCGCAAGGTCCGCAACGCTGCCTGTGG
The DNA here is from genome assembly GCF_000209065.1 of Trypanosoma cruzi. Lineage (NCBI taxonomy): Eukaryota > Euglenozoa > Kinetoplastea > Trypanosomatida > Trypanosomatidae > Trypanosoma > Trypanosoma cruzi. The sequence goes on from NW_001849432.1 coordinate 97,072, forward strand.
CGTGGTGTCCATGGCCCCTGTGACGACCCGCCCCACCGGCGCCGGAAGCAAAGTACGCGATGGCCTCCTTGCGCTCCTCGTCCCGCACAACGCGACGGTCCAACACCTCGAGGTGTGGGTGCTCGTGAATCAAAAAGAGGCGGTACCCCTCCTCGTCACATAGGGGGTTCCCACGCAGGTCCAGCTCGCGAAGACATTTGAGGGGCCTCAGTTGAGCGGAGACGGCGTTAAGGTTGCTGAGACGATTGTGCGCAAGAAACAACACCTCGAGGTATCGCAGATAGGGAACATCACCATCCAGTGTCTGCAGACAGTTGTGAGAGGCGTAAAGGCGTCGTAGAAAACGACAGCCCCGTAATGTGCCATGAGGAATGTCAACGAGCGCACTTTCTTCATAAACTCTCGAGTCTGAAAAGACGTCACGAGAATTTCTCGGGGGAATCAGAAAGTCAATTTGTCTTAGCCGGTTATGTCTTATGATAAGTGTGTCTAAATTTTTTAATAACTGCACATTACTGTGGAGCCGCGTGATACCCTTGCGACAGAGCGTCAGCTCTTTCACCGTGTGAAACCGTGAGCGTGGAATCCTCAGTGCACGAATAGGATCCAGACAGACCTCTTGCTCTTCTGTTGGGTCCACATATGGTGGGAACTCCTCCAATTCACTCTCGACATCGGACGTGCGATCTGCGACCGTTGGTTCTTCTTCTCCAGCTTCTGTTTTCCTCGCCATCTTCCCTGCTCCGCCGAAGCGTTTGGAGGCACCGCCTTCATCCTTCGGGACGCTCCGAGCGACCCCCTGCAGCGACTTCTTGTAAAATGTGCGCAAGAGGTCAGGATAATGCCTGTTCAGTGATGTGTACATTGCCCTATCACACTTCCCAAGCGTGCCTCTTTTTCCTCCGTACAGTTACCACTGCCGATCTTTGCTCTTCCCTCTCGTACAAACACCTAGGTGGCATCCAAAGAGAAGGAGCGATGAAAAAGGAAGAAGAAAAGTGAACGGAACAAGAGAGAAAAAGAAAGAGAGGAATCGTGTGTGTGTGTGATGGTGGTAAATACAGATGTTCTCTTCTTCTTGATTTCACACACAGACACACACACAGTTCCTCCATGTAGATAATCGTAATGCAATATGACGCACAGAACGCGGCCCTCGTGCAACACGCACACATAACTTCCCGTCCATATTTCGCTTTCATCTCCTCCCTTTTCGTGTTCCTGCTTCATGACACCGCTGCTGCTGCTGCACGTGGCACACGTTCCACAGCTGGAAGGTTACGTCCACGCCATGATTTAATGCTCAACTTTGCCTCCTCCACCGTGTCGACAGCCGCCACACAGACCACATCACTCCCACGAATCATCATCACGCCCATAGGCAACTCCTGCATCATGCCCCCACCGCTGTTATCGTTGCTACTCATGGGTTGGTTTTCTTGTTGCTCCTGTGAGCCACCCGCGTTTTCCCTCGCCTCGTCAAATACGCGCTCCACGCAGGATGTGAGAACAACATTGAGCAGCTGATCGGCGGCATGCAGCACGCCAACAAGGTAGCGACCATCGGTCGTAATGACTGAAACGCGCCGTCGCAGATAATGCGTCAACATGTACTTCAACAACACACAAAAATAAACTACAAGAGTAAAGTAAATAAAGGAAGATACATGCAAACACAGTGTACACCATTTTGTAAAAAAAAAAAAAGAAACAGAAACAAAGAGAGAAAGTGAGGAAAAGTGGATCCCGCAACAAAGACCCTCCCCCTCCCCGTACAAACAGACCGTCATGAACGGGAATAGGAGGCGTAGAAATCGTCATTTCATAGACCACTAATCACAAATGAGGAACAAAAATTATCAACCCGTGTGCACCACACATATGCCCCCTTCCTCCTCCTTTTCCTTTCCTCCAAAAAAAACAAAAAAAAAAAGAAAAGAATGAATGAATGAGGAAAATACCAAAGAGGCAGAAGGAAGAAAAGAAGGGGATTTGGGGAGTCCTCTGAAGGAACGTGAAGTTAAGTCCATTTAAAGAAAAAAAAAGAAGAAAAAAAAAGACGATATTCAAAGAGTCAAAGAACAGACGCACAAACAACAACAAAAAAAAAAAAAAGAAAAAAAAAAGAAATGAGACACGGCAGCTCATTATTTGGGTGACGCAAATAATAATAATAATAAAAAAAGGAACAACAAAAAAAAAAAACCAAAATAAAAATTTGGTGTTTGAACTCCACCATTCCCGCCAGAGTCCCCCTTTCATATTAGACCGTCCATTAGCCCAAATCTCTCTCTCCCTCTGTCTATTTCTCTCATTTTTCTTTTCTTTTTTGTTGTGCTTCTTTACTTCCCCCCTCCTTCATCCCTTTTGTTTTTGTTTATTCCCTTTTTTTTTTTTTTTTCCTTCCCCTGGCATCTTTACGTACGCCTACTCCTTTCAAGTAAAGTATGTGTAGGCATGAATGCATGTATGTATCTTAACGTGTAGACACATACTTCTAACCTCATCTTCTCTCTTTACTCTCCCCAGAGCATTGCTATCTAAATGCCCTTTTCCTCTATCCACCCTCCTTACGTGTTAATTATTTTAGTTTATATATATATATATATTCATTATGTCATCCTCCCTCTTCATTGCCAAAAAACACGACACAGACTCATGCCGTTTGAGCCGTTTCCGCAGTTCCATCACCTCCAGACAGACGCACTTACATGTATACATACATGTCCACATATATGCGTGTGTGTGCTTTTGCGTGAGGAAACTTATCGTTATATCATGGCGTAATATTGACTCTTCATTGTATCCGCGCTGTTCGTCCAGGTAGGCACAAATACATAATTTCACTTCCCTCCTCTCCTTAGCACTACAGAGTCCCGTCCTTTCAATTGTTTGCCACCGCCATCTCTCCGTTTTCATTCGTTGGTTTTCCTCCTCACTTTTCTCTTCATTCCCCACTCACTCACCCATTTCTTTTCTTTTTCTTTTTCCTTCTTAATTCTCCTACTTGCTTGAAATCCCAGCTCCTCAGTTCAGCTGAGGACACGGTGGGCTACGGCAAGAACATCTGACACCTGCGGCTGCGATGCCAATTCCAAATCCTTCGCGTACGGCGTGGGGCAGTCGGCGCACGACACCCGCTCCATAGGAGCGTCGAGGTAGTCGAATGCCTCACTTTCCATGACGACGGCGCATATCTCCGCCCCAATGTTGCAGACGGGGAAGGACTCGTCCACTGTCATGGCGTGGCCCGTCTTCATAATGGACTCGATGATCGTCCGACGGTCAAGCGGGCGGAGAGAGCGCAGGTTGATCACCTCCGCCTCGATCCCCTCCTTCGCGAGTTGATCCGCCGCCTTCAGGCAGAGCTCCACGCCGCGAGAGAAGCCAATCATCGAAATGTGCTGGCCGACCCGCTCCACCTTCGCCTTGCCCCAGGGAATAAGGAAGTCCTCCCCCATCGCCTCATCCGAGACCGAAAAGGACTCACCGTACATGAGCTCATGCTCAAGAACCACAACCGGGTTTTCGTCCCGAATGGCCGTCTTGATCATCCCACGCGCGTCCTCGGAGTTGTACGGCGCGAACACCTTCAGCCCAGGCACGGAGGCATACCACGACGCGAAGCACTGGCTATGCTGCGCCGCAACACCAGCAGAGGCGCCATTGGGGCCACGGAACACCACCGGACATAACAACTGACCACCGGACATATAATGCCCCTTCGCCGCAGAATTGACAATTTGGTCAATAGCCTGCATCGCAAAGTTCATCGTCATGAATTCGCACACAGGGCGCATGCCACTCATCGCAGCACCGACTGCCATGCCAGTAAAACCGTGTTCCGTGATGGGCATGTCAATAACGCGCGAGGTGCCGTACTTGTCCAAAAGTCCCTTGGTCACCTTATACGCACCTTGGTACTGGCCTACTTCCTCCCCAAGGATAAATACTTTATTGTCACGTTCCATCTCCTCGTCGAGGGCCTTGTTAAGCGCTTCACGGACTGTCAACGTCGTCAACGCACGAGTCGTGACGGCAGCGGAGAAAAGCCTAGAGACAGTAAGACGGCGCATTTTAATTAAAATTTCTCTTGTTAAAAATAAAACCTTTCTTTTCTAGGTAGTGTATGTTTGTGTGTTATTTGATTTAGCACAAGGACGCCTGTAAACAAGTGAGTGGGTTGTGTAAGACTCAAAATTACTCGGGAGGCAACAACAACAAAAGAAAGAAACATGAAAGAATTGAAAAATAACCAAAACAACATCCCCTCACCCCTTTTTAACAACACAAGTCCATTAAAAAAAAAAACAACAGAAGACATCATTTATTTGCTTCTCTCGTTCCATGCGTTACCGGGACCACCTCGTCCATGCGCTTCATCGCCCCAACAGCCCCCCAAATTAGAGAGCACAAGAATCTGCGAACAGGCAAACCGTTCGGTCAGCAAGTGGGTCGAGAGGAAGAGAGTCACTTCTACTCCCAAGCACGAAAACAAATAAAGCACAGAACGTCAAAAAGCAATACAAATGGAGAGTTTGCCAGCCCTCCTTTTTCTTTTTTTTTCCTTAATTTATTCCTCTTTTCTTGCATTATTCGTGTGTATGCGTCTAATATCCAACGGCGCCAGGAATTGTGGACGCGTGTGTTTATAACTCTCCATCCTTCTCACATTTACACACACACACACACACACACACAAACACAAACATGAGATCTTGAAACACAGAAAAAACAAAACACATGCTTTCATTCTTCCTGATCGCGAGGGCCGTTCCTACGGCGTCCGTGACGATGAGAATGGGAGTTGTCGGAGGAGCGTTGCCTCTTCCGTTTGGATGCATCCACAGATTTCGACCAGCTTTTCCTGCTAGTGTTGCCACCATTGCCTCCTCCCAAGGCGGCTGTTGAGTTCATCTGCGTCCCTGACGTGGATGATGATAATGGCACCGGTGTTTCTTGTGCTGTTGGCATTGCGCTTGTGAATAGGTGGTCCACATCAGCTGCTGGTCGTGTCATCTTTTCAAGCAGAGGGCATTCCACTGCCGCCAACAGCTGGACGGGGTGAGTGCCTTCCATGACAACGGACGTTAAACCCAATTGCTGCAGTCTCCTTGCCAACGCCGCACGGTATGCCGACTCATAGCGAGCAAGAAGGCCCATAATGCGTCGCATGTGAAACGTGAGTATGTACGCCTTCCAGTCCCCAAGTGGCGTGGCGTGTTCCAAAAAGCGGGTCACAGCACGTGTCGTGTCGGCAATGAGAACACGCAGCAGCATCCCAGCATCCTTCTCCGAGAATGGAAGGACCTTATGGAGCCACTCGTTGCTGTTGTCCTTCTCCTTCGTCTCGGCGGGCGCAGTTCCCTGTTGACGCTGCTGCTTCGTATGCGTGGGATTGCAAGGAAGGAAGCTCAGTTTGTACGGCAGTACAATGTCTTCCGCAACGGTCCCTAAAAACGCGGATAGTGAAGCACACTCCAACTTTGTGGCGTGCGTCAGTTTGGTGTTTGCTTGCAACACCACCCGACGCACCACCTCCAAAAGGGCCTGCGGTTCGAATCGTCCCGAGACCGCCATAAGCCATTTTTTTAGCGCCACACCAGCCGCAGCGCCATCCACTACAGAAATACGGGCACGCTGCATGAGTGTCACAACCATCGCTTCAATGTACGGCTTCACTACCGCGATGGGAAGCGGCTTTTCATCGGGGATTGGCATTGGTATTTCCTTCTCCCCCTTGTTGTCATCTGACTTCTCAGCCTTGACGACCGTCGCCTTGCCATTCTCCTCAACCCCATTCTCTGCCTTCATCTCATCCCCCGCCAAAACCTTCTCTTTCACAGTCGGTTGATCCTGTGGGTTTGTCTGCCTCCCCGCGTTACCGTCCCGCTGTCCACGCAGCCGCTTCACATCCCGCAGAATCGCTGCCTCCATTGCAGATTCAACTTTTTCCCGTGAACCTGACTCCTTTTGTTTTCTGGCGTGCTGCTCCAGCGTGGCCCGACGCTCCAGTAACGTCCTTGTCGGAATAACTTTCATGTAGCCGCGATTACAAATCCGCAGGAGCGTCATCGCCGAGACTCCCGCACGTGCATCAATATCTTCAAGCTCCACGTTGCAGAACCAGTCGTGCCAGGCTTGCGGCAATTCCGTTTCCCCTTCCGACACACCACCCGCTTCTGCGTCTCCGTCCCCCAGCGTGCAGCCGCCACGAAGGAGAAATGCCATTGGCAACGGTGCCGTTCTCTCCCCCGCTCTGTGACTGCCACCGTTTTGCCTTTTGTTGCCGGACGTCGCTGTGGGGTTCGATGCGGCGGGGCTTTTTGCACAGAGTTGCTTGACAATGGCACGCTGAATCTCATGTCGCCTGGTTGCATCCCAGTAAGTGACAGTGCTGCACAGCCGCAAGATACCAAAAAAAAAAGATGACATCGCGTCCGCCGTCACTGTGTCCGTCACGGGGGGGAAATCGGCGTCACCACGCACGCGCGCCAACACAAAAATTCCAATATGAACGATCATGTCGACAAAACTATCCCGCACCGCCACCTGGTCCTCTTCCTTCAGTTTCCTTTCCACAATGGGAGAATTCTTTGAAAGCACGTCCACCACTGGTGGCATGAGAAGGTCGTGAAAAAAGTGCAACGCGTCGTTCTTTGCATTCAGCGCAAGACGTAGTGGCTGGCGACAGTAATATCCGCGCGGCAGCTCCTGAAAGTACGCCACCTCTGCCGAAAGCGGGTAGCGCAGGGCACAACCCAGATGCTCTTGATCACTGGAGGTGCTGTAATCCACACCAATCGCCCGTAGCGGCGGAAGAAAAAAGGCAGTAAGGCCATGGCGCCCGTGCTTTACAATCTGCTCGTGCAGGTACGAAATCATGGGCCTGCCTGGCGCAAAGAAGCGACGAGCGGCGTTGCGAACGTGATGAAGCGAGTTGACGTCAAAAAGAGGCGTATCGTGACATATGAATGCTAAAAACATGAGCCACTCGCTCGCCGCCACGCCTTTTTCCTGCGCAAAGCCCGTCGTGAAGACCTTATCCATTGCGGCTGCCAAAAATCGATCCAGAATGAGTGACACGGCATCGGCATCCGAGTCGTGGTCCGTCAGATCCCCACAAAGACTCCCCAATGCCTGCTCTATAGCCCGAAAGACGGAGAAAAACTTCGGGAAAAATGTCCTCGCCACGGCATTCTCCTGCAATGGCTCTTCCATAAACGCCATGGAACGCGCATCACTGGCACTTCCCTTATCGGTAATCACGGGCTCACAGTCACACAACGCCGCCACGTTGTTGCCGGGACACAAAAAAGTTAACAGGTGCCGCAGCGTGGCTATCGGACGCTGCACTAACAACACACGCAGTACGCGAGTACTGAGACTGCTTGGGAAACCTGTTTTGTCCAGTGCACATGACAAGACGTGACTTATCTTCATGTTACATGCCTCTGCAAGCGTCCAGTGACCTGTTAGGGCAGCTGCGGGTGGCACATCATCGCTCTTTTCGTAGGAAGTCAAGAAGGATTTAAGTGCTATATGCTGCCTCACCTCAGCATCTGCGTCGCCGTTGGTCTGCAATGCGTCCTTACTCGTCACGTAAAAGACGCGTGCGATGATATCTACTAAAATCAGTATCCACGGCGACGTCTCATCCGACTGAGCTAAGAGCCGGAGAACACGCTCCACCTGCCCCTTCAGTTGCCGGATCCACTCAACCGCTTCTGGGGTTGCGGGAGTGTCACTGCACTCTTTGTTATTTCCCGCTGGACATTTCCCTATCTCATTCTCCTCCTTTCGACTATTATCCTGCCGCGGTGCGAGTGCGTGAAGAAATTCGCAGCAAACGGGAAGCCACCTACCAATCATCTGCACCACTCGTCTTGCCTTAGCGGAGGTTGCCACCAAAACATGGGCATGGGACGTGTCCCTCATCGATGCGGCCTCCGCGGGGGCTGAGGGAGACGCCAACATCCTCAGCACCCGAACCGCGTTCGTGACAAGTGTGCGGGCCTCACCCCGTCGCTCGTGCGCTGCCACCTCTGCATTGGGTGACTTCACTAGCGCTGTGCACACACGCAGCACCTCCTCTTCCAGCCTTTGCATTTCCGCAATAAAGGCTTCCCACGCATGCTGCACGAGTCGCGGCAACAATTTTTCCTGCTCAATAGGTGTCATGCCCCAAGTGTCCCTCACAAACATCCACACCACGTCCCTCATCGTGCCGCCAGCTGCCTCATCTGCCTCCTCACCGCTCCATTTGGCCGCATGTGTGTAAACAATACCGTCAAGAAAAATGTCTAGAAGCGATTCTGAGACCAAACCGCCGTGCGCGTCCTTGTTGGAAGCACAAAGGGCGGCCCACTCACCAAATACGGCGTGGAGCAGCATCTCGTGGGAGGTTCGGCGGAGCGAAGACGTGTCCGGCTCAACTACGGTACCGCCTCCACGCACCGCCTCGTCCTGCGTCCTCGCTTGCCGCCCCTGTTGCGAGGCCAGTAACGCATCCAGCAGCTGA
>NW_001849432.1:105692-109792 GCF_000209065.1 Trypanosoma cruzi
CCCCCCCCCCCCCCCCCCCCCCCAAAAAAAAAGAAAAAAAAAAGAAAGAAGGAAGCCCAATTATTGCACACCCACCCAAATACAAAACGGAAGACAGCGGTGACGGTAAAAGTAAGCAACAACTACATAACATGACCTTTCAAAACATCACACATCCATACATACATATATATATATATATATATATATATATATGTACGCCGTGCTGTATCTCCCTACCAGCAGTCATTTCCTGCCCATATGGTTATACGGTTAAATGCAAATAAAAAAATAATTATCCTCAATACGGCGATTTAATAGAAAACAGATCTATGACGCAAACACACACACACATACACAGAGACTCTCGCAGACAACGAACAAAAACACCCACCATTGTTTGCTTTTACAAATTTCTTTTGTTTTCGTTCCCCTCTTTCTCTATTTTTTTTCCTTTCTTTTTTCTCCATTTGGGATTTCCCTAGACACAGAAAATGAGAAGCAGCGGCAAAAGAATCAATAAAGCAACACACACACACACACACAACCAACTTCAAGGTGGCTTTTCCGTCTTTCGTTGTAGCGCCAAAGAGCGACGCACGTAAAACGAATGATCTGTAATCCCCTGCTGCCGCACCTCAAAGTACTGCGGATACTTCTCAAAGTAATGGAAAGCCCTCAGAGACGGCTTTCCCATGCATTTTACCCGCACCTCCTCCGGTATATTGAGGTCTGTAAAAGCAGCCCACTCATTTGGGATGTACTGCAGGACGGTGTTAATTCGCTTCTGCCTCTCTGCAACGGGGTCGTGCTGCAAGATTCTTTCATTAATCCCCTTCCCATCTTTGGATTGGGCCGATGACGAGGAGACCGCCGCAACCACGGGAGGCTCCTCAAAAACCATTCGCCGCGCAGTAGACGGCACCAAATGTGGCGGAGCGCAGTAAATAATCTTATTCTTCGCATTGCCCTGCTGATACAACGCAAAATGCTCCGGGTAGCGCATAAGCAACTGCTCCAGCGGCTCTTTGTTCTTTACCAGCGTCTTCCGGCTTGTGGGGGACAGGGCGCGAAAGAGTGAGCCGATCGGCACGGGGCGGCTTAGCACCACCTGAATCTCCTCCAACAATCTTTCCATCGCCTCCTGATGCGACACCGTCGAGGACGATGCCGGTGCGTCAGACGACCCCGATGTCGACGCGCCCTTCTCCGTTGATTCACCGTCGCCACTCGACGTGGCGTGAAGTCGACGTTGCGTGACGACGGCGCCGCTGACGTGGCAGACAAACGACGGTGGCCATGTCCCCCGCACGAACGCCGTGACGCCACGGGTGGTGGTGCCTCCTCTACCAGCGTGCGTCAATAACTGTAGCACCGCCTTCCATCTCAATGCCCCGCGACCCACCACAAACATCCCCACGTGTATCAATTACAATGTAATATACCACCCAACACTCTCTCCCTCGCTCGTTGATTCACACTACGTCATACGCAACAAATCGAGTAAAAAAAGAAGGAAAGAAGACAAGGCGAAAAGGCTTACCGGAAGCACAGTAACCAGGAGAGAGAGAAAAAACAAATCGTACGTACGGGCGCACCTCCAGCAGTGAGTAGTGGCGCTTCCGAGTGTCAGACAAAATTAAAAGGGCATTAATGTGACGTAGCATGACCTCATTGAGCGCAAAAAGGAGAGGGAAAAGGAAGAGTGGGATGCCACCTCCCCACCCTCTTCAAAAACGCCCAAGCATCACGCCTCCTCTCGCTCAACCAAACACACACACAGACAGACAGACAAATTTCATAGAAAATTTGATTCTCCTCAACCTTCTCGTTAGGGAATCAACTCCCTTCCTCTGCTTCTATTTTAAAAAATACCCCCCCCCCCCTACAAAACATTCTCTCTGTTCCTCGCGTTCCACCTCCCGTCTTCGCAAAACGCCTCGCTACCATTCCGCCAAACAATAAAAAAATACACGTACACACACGCACAAGCAGAATTAGAAAAACAACAACCACAACAAAAAATAAAACGTTCCCCCTCAAAAAAAAAATATATATATAATAATAATAATAATAATAATCAATCAAATTGGTGGCGGTATTTGTGGTGTGTGGGATCTACAGCTGCACTTCATGCCTCTTGATTCACCCGGTTCCTTCTATCACTTCTGTTTTGAGTGCAGGGAACAAAAATGTGCAAAGGGTGGCAACGAATAGTCCGCACGCATTCGCTTCCCACATGACTCCGCAGTCGGCCACCGTCCATCAGTCAACAAGAACCGCTGGCACGAAAGCACATACGGACAACGGGGCGGAAAAGAAGCGCGGAAAGACCAGAAGCGCTCTCATTTCCTTTTCTTTTTCTTCTTCCCCGCACCTCGATTTACCTTCACCTCCCCACAGTATGCTTTCCTCTTCCCACAATGTTTCTTCATAGGACACATGCATGCCAAGAAAAAAACTCAGCGACGCCCCTGCGTGCCAAAGCTACGACTCTCACCGCCTATCCTGCCGCCATTTCCGCGTCCCCTAAAGCCCCCACGACCGCCACCGCCACCGCCACCACCGTCAAATCCACCTCTTCCACCGCCGCCACCAAATCCGCCTCTTCCACCACCACCACCACCGCCGCCATCACCGTCAAACCCGCCTCTCCCACCACCACCACCACCACCGCGGCCTCTATGGAACCGTTCACCACCGCCTCCACCGTCACCGCCGCCAAATCCACCTCTTCCGCCACCACCACCAAATCCACCTCTTCCACCACCACCGCCACCGCCATCACCGCGATTGTTACGGTTCCCACCACCTCCCCGATTGCCGCCGCCACCGCCGCCACGATTGCCGCCGCGTCCGCCACGTTTTCCACTACCAGCAGGACTGTTTATCCCCAACATTTCCTGCATCGTTTCTCTTTGCTTCTCGCGCGCAACAAGTTTCTGCATCGCCAAAGGAGTAGCTGCGGCGTACAAAACACCATCCGCAGGATTTGTTTTCACCACAAAAAGTTGCTTGCGTTGCTCCAGGAAGTTTTTGAGACCATCGTACTTCTCTGCAATCGCTTCCTGCACATCAGGTGAGAGCTGCGCGTGGAGACTCTTCACCGAAATGGCACCATTCTGCGGAATGTGTTTGACAATATTCTTGAGAATGTGTGAGTCATCCCGCATCACGATCCGCGTGAAGTCGCTAAGCTCACCATCGCCTGTCTTGTTGATAACCGTGCGTCGTGCCGCTCCGCCTTTGCTTTGAGCAGCTCCACCTCCACTTCCGCCTCCGCCTCCGCCTCCTCTGCCCCTGCCTTCATTTCCGCCCCCACCACCACCCCGTTGCCCACGGGCAGGACGACCACCGCCGAAGCCTCCCTGCGCACGAACGGAGACATGAAGCGTCATCGGCCTGCTTGCAAGACAGGCGCCAGTGCCAGACCGCAGCCCGGTCGCATTCTTAATCGCCATGGCGAAAAGGCCACTCACGCCATACGTTGGGGGTTGCAGGATTCGTCGCATATGCACCTCTCCTTCTTTCCAAACCGGGAGAATTCAAGCAATTCGTACACCCAAACAAGACAAAATAAAAATAAAAATAAATAAAATAAATAAAATGTGTTGTTTCAAGATGTTTATCTGCTCGTCACCTTAAATTCCTCTGGAAATATATCCAAACAAATATCTGTATTCACGTGTTTAAGTGTACCCCTCTCTTTCACACACACACACAGTCTCTCTCTCTGTCTCTCTTGGTCTAATTTTATGTAGAAAGGTTTCGTTGCCAGGTCTACACCAGCCACCAAATAAAATGGATGCCGGCTATTCCCTCTTCACGACCAAATATCCCTTTTTTTTTTTTTCTCTCTCTCTCTCTGTTTCTCTTTTTTCTTTACGTTTATATATCTTTCTTCACGCTATTCACTTCTTCCTGTCGTGTTGTTTCTTGACAATTTCCCTTTTCACTCACACAACACACAACTTATTTTACCTGTTCGTTTCCCTTTTCGCTTTGGGTACCTTCTTGGTGCCGTGCTGCTCGCAACAGGCGTGAGGAGGGGAGGGGAAGCCAAAAAAAAAAAAAAAAAGGAAGAAGAGAATTAGTACGATGTGCGGATCCGTCCATCCATG
>NW_001849432.1:109892-111139 GCF_000209065.1 Trypanosoma cruzi
AAGCAAAGAGAAACGATGCAGGAAATGTTGGGGATAAACAGTCCTGCTGGTAGTGGAAAACGTGGCGGACGCGGCGGCAATCGTGGCGGCGGTGGCGGCGGCAATCGGGGAGGTGGTGGGAACCGTAACAATCGCGGTGATGGCGGTGGCGGTGGTGGTGGAAGAGGTGGATTTGGTGGTGGTGGCGGAAGAGGTGGATTTGGCGGCGGTGACGGTGGAGGCGGTGGTGAACGGTTCCATAGAGGCCGCGGTGGTGGTGGTGGTGGTGGGAGAGGCGGGTTTGACGGTGACCCCCCCCCCCCCCCCCCCAAAAAAAAAAAAAAGGCCCAATACAAGCCGGATACAATAATGAAATATGAATATATGGAAAACCCGATTGAGAGAAAGAGAAAGGTGATAGCTTACAAGGCAATGCACAAAAGACCAACCACAATACAAATAGACAGCGGAAGAAGTAAAAAAAAAAAAAAAAAAGCGGAAATCACACGCTCCTCAAGACTTTACGCTTAATTGCCTCCCGTTTATAGCGTTCCGAGACGGGGTAAGCCTCAATTCGCCCATTGGCACCATAAATTTCACCCTCAATAAAAATCAGCGTTTCCAGCGGATACACAATAATCTCCGCAATTACAGTGCCGTCTTCATTCCGTGTAACCGTGGTACCGCCGATGGGCTCCACACTGCTCCCTTCATAAAAGGTATAGAACACATGGAACTCGTACTCTTTGGTGTCGTTGTAGAAGTCTCACTTCCCTTCGTCCATCTCTAGACGGAACAAAAGACCGTTTTCCTTTTTTAAACATCTTAATGATTCTCCGGATTCCTACTCTGGTGGGTCCCTTGTGCTCGAAGATGATGTCATCCCGTTCTGAGTAGACAGAGTAGCCGCGGCCCATTCCTCCCCCCAAGTCCTTCACACATTTTTTTTTTCTTTCTTTCTTCTTTGTGATTCTTCCTAATTTGGCTTCTTTGCAGAAATAATACGTTAATGTTTCATTGTTTTTTTTTTTGTGTGTGTTAGTTTGTTTCTTCCCGTATTCCTCGTTGACCCTCGTGTTACTTCAGTTGTGTTGTGTTCCTCTTGGCAGGTGAAAGAATTAAAGCGATAAGAAGAGAAAAGGTTAAAAAGACACGTAGGATCAACAGGGGCATGACATTTTCTTCGATTCCCTCGGTGTCCAGAGAGTCCTCAATGAGCACCATCTTTCTCCTCTCTCTCTCTCTCTCTTTCTCCCTCTCTCTTTCTC